>NC_089209.1:12934542-13219542 GCF_963930695.1 Labrus bergylta | reverse complement strand
GCTAAATATGTGTGGTTCATTATGTTTTACACTCAAACATAAATACCCATACTACAGCAGTAGCGTTTTCTCATACACCCATGTTTGTGTTTTTTATCTGCCTGTTTGCTGAGTCATGTTCAGTGTTGACTTCAGGTACTTTAAATTTGTGGTTAAACCTGTTGCTTCTAGCACCTCAGGCAGAATTTCAGCTACTGTAATACTATGAGAGTGTCTTACCATATATTTAAACTCACAGTGCTTAAAGAAGTCTCTCAATGTGACGCTTTCCTTGAGCATTGTTCCTCCTTAGAGATATTAGCATGAAGCAGCAGATTTACAGTCCACTCATTTATTTGTTTTATTGAAAATGACACTTTGTTAAAAATAATGGTTATTTGTGCAATTCCTTTTTTTTTGGAAGCACCTCCTGAAGGGTTAAAGACGACAAGGATAATGAGGGAAGTAAAGAGAAGGAATAGTGAAAAAAGGTGTGAGGAAGAGAGGGAGGAGTGGTTGTCTTTTTTGCAAACGGAGGCTGGGGAGGGGCTGAGAGCGAAGATCACAGAAAACAGAAGGAACGAACGAGGGAGGGGAGGAAGGAAGGAGGGACGGGCTTACTCATATTTCAGCACCGTGGCCACTAAGGTTGGGTGTAATCCTAACTCTGAACTCACAACACACAAAGTCAAATCTTACACACACACTTGCACGCTCGAGGAGTTCAGGGAATCCTCGCCTGCACGTATATTTCTTATCAGCCTGTCTGTGCGTCACGTGTGAAGTAGGTGTGGGCTCGCCTTCCTGGATTTTTCTGCATGCAAATCAGCTGAGCTGAATGAAGATATAGATCCAGACAGAAGTTTTTTTCTGACTGGATCTGAACAGTCTTTGTGCACTTTTTCATCATGCACAAGTGGCGACGATGAAACACCTGTGGAGGCGTGAAATTTGAACACTGAGGGGAAACGAAGGTATTGACAAGAAGAAGTTGGTTGAAATTCTTTGGGAGCCCTGAGAAGCAGTGTCATCTTTCTCCTCTGGCATTTCTGCACTCACACAAACATAATAGAGGATCTCTATTTGGAACTTCTGGCGGGAGGATTTACACATGTGAGTGTGTTTGAGTAACTTCATCAGGCTGGGAATAGACCCAGTGAGCGCTGGATCCTGCTGCTCTGGCTTGGCGCTAAGAAGGTGTGTGTCAGCTGGTGTGTGCTAACAACTGGAGATAACGGCACTCAAGGGCATGCCTGTGCCGTAAACAACAACCGATGACTTGCTGTCATTCAAAAGTATCTAAGTGAGATTTGGAAACCTCTGTAATGCCTCACCAAGGAACATCACAGCCAGCAGTTGAGTGTGTGCCACAGCAGATGGCTGGTTTCAAGATTGCTTGATTGCATAATTAACTCTTTTTGGTTTGGGAATCATGCCCAGAGTCTTTAAACACAGAGGAAAAGAAAGGAAAAAAGAAACGTTATTTCAATCTGGATTCTGACACTGAGATAACTGACGGAGAACGAGGTTTGTTGCAGACTCCAACATCATGACTCTTACCTGGAAAGACTCCTCTTCCAATGTGAAGGAAAACTGGGCTTTGGCAGAACTTCTGAATTCTGAATAGTAATGAGCATTTTAGCATGTGTGCAGCTGGAGTTGGATTCTTCAATCAGATATCTTGGGAATTTGATCATCTGAACATAAGGTTTGTATCATCCATCCATCCGAAGAATCTACATCTGATCATTATATTTCCAGGTCAGAACCTGGGGTTTTTAAAGACATTTCAATCAAACATCTTCACGTGTTGGACCTTAATCTCCCTTGAATGAGGATGAGAGGAGACAGGAGGTCTGCTTCCTTTCGTAAGGAGAAACCTGCAGGTCTTTCCCGAGCTCTCAGCTGGCTAAGCGTGTCCAATCTCTCGCGCCAAAACAGTCGAATCTTCCACAGTCAAAGTGAGCTCCACACCGTCCACAATCGCCACACGTACTCACACACTCACCTTCATACCGCAGAAGGACACAAGGATGATGACGACGACTGGGTGTACAAGCCTCAACACAAAATAGGTGAGAGTCAGCAGAAGAATTGCATTTAAGCTGTTATAACATTTGCTCCCTGAACATTTTTAGAAAATTAAAGATAGCTTGCATCTGAAATCTCATTTCATTTCATTAAACAGAGTGTAAAACCAAATTTCCCCTCGCGGGATTAATAAAGTATGAATTATTGGTAATGTAAGTAGAATACATGTCATCACGCCTGCCCGCTCAAGATGAATTTTCCGGAATAATTTCTACTGTGTTCAAACATCAGGAAAAAGTCTGGGCAACGTAGGGATTACAGATTGAGTTGTTTCCTTTACATAATTATGCAGCTAAACCAAATATTTTGCAACATTTCTAGAAGTTTTGTGCAAAATTACTCTTAAATTATGTTGTATGTTTGGTTTGGCTGCATCCCAACTCGTCACAATGCTCTTGAATTGGATTTTTGTTCTCGCACTCAGTCAGGAAACCAGTGAATGACTTGTTCACATGCACAAGCAAAGCAAGAAGTGGGTCACTGTCTTTTTATGGCCCCTTGTTCTCTGGCTCCACGTCCCTGGCACTTCCTGGTTGCTATAGAGAGCGAGCGCGAGTTGTCCAGAATCAGTGGACAGCAAGACGTTCAAATAGCACTTTGTGTGTGCGATAGGTAAACAGAGATGCTTCAGGCCGGATGTTAGTGATGTCATGGGCTTGGTGATGTCACAGGCTGGTGGCGATGTCAGCTAAATGGTTTGGTGTGAGGGAAAGGGGTGGGGTGGGTGGGGGGGGGAGCTTGCATTTCTCAGTCAGACCAACCTTTTCTTTAATTAGACTTTTACTTTATGTTTGGACGTCATCTTGGCTGAGGTAGGAATGCCATTTATAGTTCTATCTGTGCATCAAGAGTATTGTGTTTCTAGATTAGGCTCATCATTTATTGAACATGTCATCAGTTGCGTGTGTGTGTGTTTGTGCGCATGCATGTGTGTGTAACTGGTCACTGATGTCAATAGGACTCTGGGGACAATGGTTGGAACTGTAGCCTGACCTTTACCTGAAATGGAAAAGACACGGCTGCTGCTTACTGTAGTCATGTCATTATCTTCATTAATGCTCACCCTTACCAGTAGTTGTTTCCAACTGCAGGTCTGTTTCAGTAGTAAGGACAGCAAGAGCGTATTTAAAAACAAAAATCATCATTCACTTTAAGCTGACTTATCAAAATGACTGTCAATACTCGTATATTGTTAGGGAGATGTCAGCTTATGAATACTTTTAGTTTTTTCTTATTGACAGTAGTGCAGTGCAAATGGATGCCACTGATGATGAGCTTTCTGATTCCACAAATGTTTCTGTGTTGAACGACTTCACAGTAGTTTGTGTTGTGTACAAATGGTAGTGTGGGCTACAGAGTAGAGTAGAAATTCAAAGCCTGAGCCTAGCAACCTACAGTTTTTTACTTCTCAGATTTGGTTGTAGTATCCAGAAGTATTTTGGTCTGCACTTGTTGATAAAGTTTCTTAGAAATCAAAAATAAGCCGAGAGGATTCAGACTTATTCACATTTGAAAGATTGGTCAAGTAATGCCAGCGTAATGATTGATTTGCAAAGGTAGACCTGAGTTCTCTTTCGTCCGTTTGAATCAAACTTGTTTGCTCTTTTTGTTATGTTTTTTGGATAAATAAACCAAATTGTACTTGTGTGTTAACCAATAGGCCATTTAGAGTCAAAGCCCATATTCACAATCAAATAATTACATTTTCAAGCATGTTCTATTGTGGGTGTTTTAGTTTAGGACATGACTGAAACACATTTTTAAATGCATCTTGAAGATGTTTTTAAAAGACATGTGGTTCTACCTCAGTGTCCATTTTCTCGCTCCTCTGGAATGCGGAGCTTGTTTCTGTTGTCATTTATGTCTCTGTCCGTCTCAGTCAGGCTGTCACCTCTGAACCTGCCCCCTTCCGAAAACAGCTCAGAGCTGCACATCGCTCGAATGTTTGACAGTCCTCACATGTTTCACAAAGTCGAAGGGTAGACGCTGCGCTCACCATTTTAGAAATGTCGTCATTAATACCGATAGACTTTAGATATTCATTTTTACAGCTATTTTATTTATCTCAAAACATGTGATGTAGAAGATATTTTTGAATACGCTTATACAACCATCATGAAGATTTAAAAATATAAGCACCAAATTACTAATGATTATGTTTCTTTGAATATTTTGTCTGCTAAATGCATCAGAATAGATATTATATAACAAGGAAACTAAAAAAAAAACAAGTCTTATTTCTTCAACTTGTGATTTTTACTATAATGACGTTGATACTTAAATGTGTATCTGTATGTTCAAGGAGGATTTCCATACGTTTCATAGGTAAATACAGTATGTATAATGCCACATCTCAATCAGAATGTGACTTTATTGATGTTGTTTCTATGTTTAGTTCTTGGTTCAACTTTTCTATCCAATGTGACTGAATAGCACATCTTCTCGATTATTGTTGACAAAGACGTTAATTTAATCTGATGAGTATGATTTTCTCCATTGATTATCTGTTAGGTAGAGTCAGGAAGCAGATCCAAATTAGTGGATACCAATCCATTTGAATTAACCATTAACATGTTTATTCTTAAAGGAAGTAAGGGGGAGTGTTTATTGATTTTGTTATGTTAGCTAACAGCAGGGCTTTGAGATCAAGAGAACACGCCAGAGCATGAATAAATACATTAAGCAACAACAAGGCATGCCAGTGTAAAACACATGACACATTAGATTTGCTTTTACACTCATTTTTATTCCTTTCTCTGTCACGCAAACAGTCTGAATCTTTTTATAGCTAATTCTAGTCCAGAGACGGTGTCATAGACAGGGCAATATAAAACGATTCCCTCCATAGCTCAGACACAATCATACCCTCACTGTATAGAGGCACACCACACAGAGGAAGCGTCTTTGGTTTGAACCTGAAGTATTTATAACATCTGGATATGTTTCCACACGCCTGCCAGGACCCATTACAAGACACATGGGCAGCCGCACGCCATGCATGTGTATAAATATAGCCCTTAAATGAGGGCCTGTGGCTCCAAAACCTGCAATTTTAGAGCAGCTTCCAGCTTGACTAGTTGGGTGTTTGCCTCAGTTGCTAAGGCAACCGCTGCCCATGTGAGTGTTTCCTGGTGTGGTTTGTTTAGCCGTCCTATTGGGACTGCTCTAAACCAATCATGTGTAAGATGCCCGTCTGTTAGACAAGCTGTGATTGGCTGTGCTGGTGAAGCTGGGACTAACTTGAAATGACTTGAGGTTTAAAAATACGGAGTTGTGATTGATTTCATGAAAAATACAGCAATACAACACAAGTTTCATAATACATCTTCTTCTATGTCTTTTAGTAGATCGTTACATGGAAGGAAAGGCAGAGAGGGGTGTGACATGCAACTAAGGTTCTTTCACAAGCTGAAACTGGCAACCTACTCACACAAGAATAAAGAAATGCTTTTTTGTTTATTTTTACTGTTCAGTCTTGAGCTTTTGTGTTTCTTTAAAGTCGCCTCCCACAGCTTGAAGTCACGTTGAAAAGAAATGATTGATCTTTTAGCCTTTCAGATTAATGCTTCCTTTTACTGTCTCTTTTCCTTTCTCTCTTCCTTGCTCTTTTAGTCATAGACACAGACTGACCTGATCAATCCCCTCCATCGAACCTATTGATCTCTATGTCTCAATCGATCTACTTTCACACATCATGGTTGTCACGGTGAAGTAAGACTGTACAGTTGGGCCTGGGGTCCTCTTTATGTCGACCAGGGATCTTATATGATTCCTTTACTGCTTCTTACAGTATACAGTTTGTTTTTGTACAGAGAACACTCCAAATGAACTCCACGACTCTGATTGTAAGCCATTCAGATTTCCGTTGTTGGCTCATCAGAGGGTACCGTGTTAACATGTGAACAGGAAGATTGAGGGATTTTAATATTTGGCAGAATTTGTGTGGTATTTGTTTTTCTATGTTTCCAGTGCATCACAGTGGTTTTACGTATGTTTTTGACCTTCATTTACACATTCCACAAAAAGCATTGACCTATACATTTTCCATAACTCAGCAAGTCCGGGTTGTTGAAACATTATTGAGCTATCTGTGAATTTTGACTGTAAAAAATGTTCTGTTATGGCATATTTTGACTTCCTGTGAGGTTGGATGCTTGCTTGCGTGCACATATTCCTTGTGCACATACAGTGATACACACTGGTCGTCATTCTGTAGTCCATGTGTAAACCCAGATTAGCAGATGATAATTCGCCGTAGGGGGGAGATGGGATGTATAAACCAGCAAATGCTCATTAAAGGACGGACTGGCAAATCTGCTGATGTGGCCCACAGCCCAGAGCGTATACACACACAAGCACGCACACAAACTTACTGTACACCTGAATACAAGTTTACACACAACATGCATGCACAAAAAAAAGATACATTTAACTGTTTCTAACCATCTGTTTTCTCTTTCTTTTCTCTTTCTATGTGCTGACAATGATCTGACGATTTTCAGGTAAGTCATTATCTACCTCTTTGACCCACATTACATCTTTTTTATGACTGTATGAGCTGATCCCAGATCAGACTTACTGTACACTGAAAACCCTACAGAGCCTGCCAAACGTCACAGTTGCGTTTAAGCCTGCATGAAATCGCATTATCTTCTATTTTCGGCCAAAACCCCCCAGAAATCTCTGATTTTCTGACTGTTTTTCTACAATATTGTATGTATCCTATTACCTTTATATTATGAGATGTAATCCATGCATGCCTGTACTTGAAGGTGATAGATGGATTACATTTGTGATCAGGACTTTACATTGTAAGGACATGGAGGTCTACAGTTTATGTTATAGTTCACACTCTTGTTATACCAAGGCAATCCGGAGGTGAGGGTTTGTAATCTGCCTCAGCACATATGGCACGCGATGGTGTCATCATGTGTAAGGAGATGATCTATTACATTCAAACCCCACTTGTCTTTGTCCCTCTGTGTCTTCTATTTGTTATCATAATGTTATAATGTGATTTAACTGAAAGGGCTATTAGGTCACATTTTTGACACTTCAGGTTCTTTCTCGTTGCGTGTCTAACTGCTGGTGTTACGTTTGCTACAAGAATCTTACATCTTATCTGCGTGCGTTATTTAGTTTTATCTCGCAATGACGCAGAGCTCAAAGCTGACAGTAACAACATGTTGTGTTTGGGTTGCACTGTGCAGAACACAGAGCTGCTGACTGTTTTAGATAATATGTTGCCTTATACCAGGTTGTTGCCGTGATTCAGCGCCTCCAAGGAGTGTCTTATTTGTAGACAAAAACTGTGTTTTGGACGTTGACACCAGTTGTTAGTTGAAATGCCTTTGAAGGCAATGTTTGTAACCTGCAGTTGCAAAACGAGAATACCACTTTACCTGAAGACGTCTGTAACCACAAAGATAGCTGAATAGAAACAGACAAATTTCCGAACAACTGGAACAAAGGGAAGGCATTTTAAATACATTTCAGAATCTGAATCAGTTTTATTGGCCAGGTTGGCTGACATGCACTAAGAATTTGACTTTGTCGAACTGTGCTCTCTATATGTACAAAAAGTTTAACATTAAATATCAAAATGAACACAAAATAAGTAAAGACTAACATGTAGAAGGCTAAATAAGACAACAGTGCAGTCGTGAGTAATGTTAACACGCTGAGATAACGATTTAATACATTTCATCTGTATTAAAAAAACAAACCAGCATCTAAACATAGCATCAATTCGAAAAGTTAGAAAAAAATATATAACACAATCCCTCCAAAACAAATGTTATAATTGCAGATGAATGAATAAGTAAATCAAAAAATGTGTTGGTTTATGCTTGAGACACTCTTGACCTTTTAATCTTTTTCCTGACTTAGAGAATGAATGAACAGAGATGCACCAATGGTTTAACATCAGTATTGGCTGATACGTGTTCTGGTGACAGACATTGGTCAGTCAGCATACACTGATGTCAGTAGCTGATGTGTATATGTTGTGTTGAATCTTTTGAATGCTGGCAAACTAGAAGACCCAAGTGTTGAAATAAAATGATTGGTTAAAATGGGGAGAAATTCCACCTCCCTGCTTTAAACAACTTTGCCAGAGCAGTTGTTTGGTTTACCTCAAGGTTGTTTTTTTTAGATACGGGGGTTTTATTGGGAAGGTTCAAGTTTAAGGTATTGTGGCCAACTCAGCGTCCAATTAAGGTGCAGGTTTGATAAGTCTGGTTTTATTGGTGGGGCTATTTGCACATTTTTGTGTGTGTTTTATTTGGCGATTTTTTTCAGGGCTGTATTTTTGTGGCATTTAGATTTTATCCCTCTCATAAAGGCGCTCCAAGTTTCTCTCTCTCTCTCTCTCTCTCACGCACTCTGTCTCTCACACACACACACACACACACACACACACACACACACACACACACACACACACACACACACACACACACACACACACACACACACACACACACACACACACTAATCAGCCCGTAATTGGTGACATCTGGTCGAGGCAGACGTGTCATAGCCTGCCAGCAGCACTGGGGTGGGATTATCATGTTCATAGCACACACACACACACACACACACAAACACACACACACACATATATGCACACAAGCACACTCATACTTGGACTGTACATCTTTTATAAACAGCTATAGATCTGCACTTCTGTTACGTTACTTTTACATAATTATGATCTTATTTGGACTAACTTTTCTTGGGGGGGGGGGGTGAAGTTTTAGAGTAAATATGATTTTGCTCTTCTTAAAACAGCTTAAAATACCAATTAGTATATTATGTTTCAAATAGAAATATTAATGTTTTTTATCCAGCGTCAGTAAACACTTCTTATGAATGTATGAAATAGCAATGATCATAATAATTGTCAAGGTTAACTGTCAGGATTACTGTAATTACTCTCACTCATTTGCTAAAAGGTTTAAGTGTTGTTAACGTAACAGTACTAAACCATAATGGATCGAGTGATATCAACTTCACAGCTCATTGCTTCATGTACAGGAGTACGTGGGATTTTACTGTTGTTGCAAAGGTGTCAGTCTGCCTTCAGAATACAGGGTAGAAAAGCGGTCTATTTTCTGTCACTTAACATGTATGAATTTAGATCAGGAGATGTTATCAGGTGCCCTGATACAGAGTTACATGCTAACCAGGATTATCAGTGTATGTTGTGTTTGAAACATGAAAAAAGCCAACTCAGAAATGTAACTTTAGCCCCGTTATAGATGAATATTCCACAACAGCACCTTAATCATGCTCCATCGTCATTACACCACCCTTGTGGCGTAATTACCGGCGTAATATTGATGTTCCAGTTTGTGAATTCATGTTGTGTTTGTGAAAACATGATGAGTAGAGAGGGCCCCGCTTTATACCTCTGTGACATTCAAAGTGAAGGCGAGATGTCACAGGGCACTAAATATCACGCCTTTTCAACCATGCAGTCTGAATAGGGCTTCTAATAGTCTTACTTTACAGCTCACTTATTGAGGCTTGCATGGCTTCTACCGTCGAGCTCCACCAACTCTCTTAACCAGCTGTGGTTTGTAGTGTAAGAGGAAGCATTACAGAGCGTCATTGGAAATCAATGACTTTTTGTGTCCACCCTTCTAGTCCAGTAAGACAAAACCTTATGTTGACACAATCTGTATCGTCATGTTGTTTGATTTTGGAATCCCATAGTCTACGTTAAGGACACTTATGCTGTAGAGCTAATTGTGTATTGATTTCTGATTGCTTAATTTTCCAAGTATATCCCCTGCTGTCAGGGATTGAAGAAGGAAGACTTTGGAAACCTGTATTTTTCAATACCCTACCTTTTTGTTAAGCTATAAGGATCTATGTAACCTTTTACCTGAACGTCCAGCGCAACACATCTATGATTTGAGCCTTTCGACTTAGTACTTCTGTCTCCCATCTGTGTGGGATGCACCGAGCTTGTAGTTGCTTCTGATAGCAAACAGTCGATTGGGGGGATTAAAGCGATTATATTTGATCAGTGAACAATGGTTCGGCCTCAAGCCGGGGCCCCCTGCCTCACTCTGAACTGCTGACTGCTCGGATTCTCTACGATCACAATCCTCCACGGGGCTCACACTCGGTGTGTGGGTGTCATTTTATGTTGTCAAGGCTAAGCCTAGAAAGAGCGTCATTGAGATTATTTTATATGCACAGTATATATAGTTGTGTTTACATATAGTTGTGTTTTCAAGTTTGCATCTGCATTAATGACACCAACCTTGTGCTAACAGCAGCTTAAACTTCAGTTTTAGATCTACTCTTGGCTTCTGCCTCTCTCAATTTCAACACTGATGGAGCGGAAAGATGAGGAGGTGTTGTCAGCCTGGTGGAGACACATTCAGAGATGCAGGGAGAGAGAGAGAGAGAGAGAGAGAGAGAGAGAGCGAGGGGAAGCAGAGTGAGCTGGGGGGGGGGGGGGGGGGGGATTTGCAGAGCAGTTTCCTGCGGTGTAGAAGTTGGCTAGCTGCCACTCAGAGCGTGTGTGCATGTGTTGGGGAGAGGGGAGAGACAGACAGGGAGAGAGATGGCAGCAGGAGAGAGGAGTGTGTGTGTCGGGATCTGTGTGTCCGTGTGTGAACGCTCGGACAGAGTGGTGTAGAGAGAGAAGAAAGGAGAGGAAGGAAAGAAGGTGGGAAGCCAGGAAACAAGAGAAAAGGAAGAAACAGAGGACAGAGCTGGTGTTTGTTTCTTATGGATCAATGGAGGAATAACTAAAGAGCCATGTTCTGTCTGAAAGGTAAGTGTGTGTCGGAGGGAGTTTCATCACCTCATTGTGAGTTCAGGACTTTTCTCACAGACTTTTTGAGACAAAGAGAAGTTAAACTCCATCTCTGTATTCGGTGTGGAAAGTAATCTGTGTCACAGCAGCTTCCTCCACACAATATCCTTCCTCATGTGTTTTTCTTTACAGAAAATCACCCTCCCTATTTTTTTCTCTTTAATCATTTCTCCCTCTGTTCTTTTTTCCCTGTCTGACTCGTTCAGGTTCACTGACTTTATTCCTATACCTCTCTTTTTTCCCCTCCATCTGTTTGCTTTTGATCACCCTGACTCCCTGTTACTCTTGTTTTTTTTTGTTTTTTTTTGGAAAAACATACAAAGGCACTGGGATATAATTGTTTTTGTAGCTCACTTAATGAGCTTTTTAATTTGATTAATTTAACTCTATTTCAATGGAGATGAATGATGGTAATGTTTCTGTGTCTGCATGTGTGTTTCCACATTAACAGCTGGCAAAGCAGCAGTTTGCAGCGCTGCTGTCCTGCAGAGTGACGCCATGTGTTGGCGGTTACTTGACTGACCAGTGAAACTAAGATAAGGGATAAACTGGCTTCTCTTTTACTGGCAGCCTCATTTAGATTTTTTTTTCTTTCTTCTCTTATCACCCACTTTGTTCCATTACTTAGCTATATTATGATCTACTTCATGTTCAGTTTGTCACTGCATGACTCAAGCTCTTCCCTCATTGTTTTACACATTAATCCTGACCTCACCATGAGCCGTGTATTAATGATGAAGGCATGAAGCTGCCCAGTGGGTTGTTAGATGTTGTTTAAACAAAGAAAAACAGCTGTACTGGTGTTTGAATCAAGGGTTCTGTGTCCAAAACTTTTGGTCTTGGTTCATAAATCAATTATTTTTAATTGATTCACAGATGTAAGAACATTATGTTTGCAGCTTTACCCATCATCTGACTGAAAAGCTAAGTCAAGCTTACAAACTTACCGGTGTGTGATTTTGAAAATTATCAAATGTAAAGCGGTTTGATTGAAAGTTTGAAAGTTACACTTTTTTTTTATTAAATACTTGAAAAAAGCAATGATGTCCCCTTTAATAAGTATAAACCTGTTCTTCATATGATTTGGCCTTGTTTTACACTTGTATATCCAAGCAAAAGTCTACTTACTTTTTATTGTACAGAAAGAACTTTGATTTGGAAAACATGTTCAGGTTGTAAAATATGTGGTCCAACAGATGCAGTAAAAGGAGAAACAAGATGGTGCTCAGCTCAGCCGTGTCTTACTGTATGGTCTGAACTGCTCTCATATCAAACAATGAGGAAATCTTCCCTTTCTTATGAAGACATTTCTGTTGGCTGGAGATTTCTGTCTTCCAGAAATGAGGTAATATGAATTGAACACTGCAGCCAGATGTAGCAATGTCCCAGTGCATCAGCTGTACACAGTAATTTATGTTGTTACACTTCATGACCCTGATCGGATCAGAAATATGGGGAGAACCAGATGTGGGAGTTTTGTTGGAGGAAGAAATTCAGTTTTGTGAGACAAAGTAAATGACCAATGACCACCCTAACCCTACCATTAAATGACCTAGTTCTACTTTTTTTAAAACTCTTTTTGGGGACTGTTGGAAGATCTTTTTCCAACATACATGTTATTTGTCATTAAAAATTGAAGCCTCAACATGTTTGAGGTTTACAAGTACACAAGCTGCAGTTAAAGTAAAAGCACCACAGCCATCTGACCCAAATAATGTGCATTACATGACATTAAATGCTGTGATCCCACCAGTAGATTACTCCGCATTGGTTGCCAGTTACTGAATGTCTGCTTATGTTATGATTTAAACAAGTCCTCGCCGTTGGAGTTGCCAGCTTCGGGGCAGACGTGACACATATTCAGCCCACGTTCCTCCACATCCAGCTGTGGCCACACTGGATTCTCATCTGTTCTGACAACACCCCCCCCCCCCCCCCCCCCCCCCCACCCCCACATGGCAGCTGTAAAGCCGTGCATTTCAGTGTAAGCCCTGTGCTCGCCAGTCAGACCACTTGGTGTGGCTTTTGGTAAGTTCGCGTAAGTTATTTCAGCTTTGGAGCTCCACTCCAGCAGAATATGTTAGCCCAGAAAGTAGACATTAGACGGGACTGAGATCGGATTAGCTGTCGTGATTTTGGAAAACTTGTTCTCTCTCAAATTGGAGGTTTCCTGCTGTGCGCTGCATGTAAAAATGCAGCAAACATTTTGTCGAGAATTCATTTGACCTCCTCATATGAGGTCAGTGAAGGGCTCTCAAACCATATCCAATCTGAAAAAAAAAACACGTCTTTGGCTGAGTTAAACTTGGTCAAGAGTTGTTGGTATTTATTCAACTCCTCTGATTGCAGTTTACTCGGATGTGTGAGCATTATAGCAGCTTCGGATGTTTGGATTGTGGACAGCACATCAGGGGAAATTGCTGATATTCAAGTCCAACCATACACAGATTTTTGTGGATGAAATGTGTACTTTGACTGTGTAAAGAAGTCTAAAAATTCATCCAACCATTATCTAAATAAGCTTACACGAGAAGTACACAAGAGTAATGTAAAACTGGAGTTAAATTCCTTGTGTGCTCAAAAAACTTGGCCAATAAAACTGATTCTGAATGTTAAACTGTGTTTGTCAGATATTGGCTGTGCTGCATATTCTTATATTTAACAAGTCAGTTTCAATCGATTTTATTTTTTTTTACATTTTAAGTGTAAATAGTTTCATAAACTGTGGCTAATAATGAAGGTTTACTACCTGAACGTCCAGCACAACACATCTATGATTTGAGCCTTAAGCATGTGCAAATGTGCGTGTTTGAGCTTTTAGATTTAGATGTTAATTTAACTGAAACAGGGAGATGATGTTTGTAGCATTCATTCAAACAAACAACCTGAAATGTGAATTGTATTCTTGGCCGAAGCAGGACTGTGTGTGGCAGCCAGGTTCAAAATGACCCGAAGGGCAGTGACCCACATATCTGATTCTATATTTAACCTCATTCATTGAAGTTCTCTATTATATTCTCACCAGGTTACATTTATTGTTTCCATGGGAGTGTATGTGCAGCCACATTAGTCTTGGCACTATCAATGAATTTATTGTTTATGTGTTTGCATTTTTAGTAGGGAATAAGTGATCCTATGAAACTCGATATGTTCAATACATTTCACCAAGTTGAAGTTACAAATCTAAAAATACTTTATTTTTAGGAATTCCAAGCTTATGTTGTGACAAACTTTTTTTTAGAGACCTCATTAAAATCCTCCCCCCCCTTGTTAACCTGAACTGTCCATCAATAAACAAAGCACCTGTGCTGTGTGTCTGGAGAGACTGTGACCCCTGTTAGCCCAGGCTGACCCTCTACCTTCCCTCTGACCTTGTGGGTAATGGTGTGGAGGGATGTTCTCACACTCGATGTGGAAAACTGCCTATCTTCAGTGGAGCGGAGAGGACTGGACAGGAGAGAGGTATTGAAGAGATTTCAGGATGGTGTTGCTACCACGTAAAGCCATTTCAAATGATGTCAGAAGCCTTGATGAAACTCTACAATAACAGACCTAAACAGGTGTGAAATACTACAATAAGGATAGACATGAGATATCTAGCTTTGATTTATAGATCATTGGACATGGACTTTATAAAACATGTTTTCAATGTATTTATATGGATATTCAACTATCTTTTGTACGTTCATATGTGTTTAAAATAGCCAAATAATACCGGTACTACTATTGTATTTTTAGACTACCTCAGATTCCAGCTCTAGAGTGGTAGATTTTAAACTATTCTTCTAAGACTCTTGCACGTTTACCTCTGTAAACAAGTCAGTTTCTTCCAAAACAAGATTCTAGTCTTGATAGTTAAACAATAGCGGTAAAGTTCCAATGGCCTGTGAATGCACTCAGTCAGGACTCCAGTGAATGTTTTGTCTCTTGAAAAGAGTTTAAGAAAACAATGGCCTTTTAGACAGTGTGAAAGTATAGGAACATGTTGAAGTCAAAAGGGAGCTTACTGTATTTTTAGCACAAAACAAAGTCTCTCAGGAGGAAAGTGTGAAGCTGTGGTGCTTCCAGAGACCACGCTGGAAAACTATTGTTGCAGGGCGAAGTTTGAAAAGACAATAGCTGACTCCCTGTGGATGACTTCCCCAGACACAGGACTAACCCAGCTTGCAGGTGCTCCTCTCACTCCATTCAGACCTATGGGTATCCATGGTTACCTTTGTCCATACCCCAAAGCCCTTCCGTTTGGCTTCCCCCCCCCACACACACACACACACACACACACACACACTCACACACTATGTGCATGTTTGAGTATTAGCAGGTACAAGAATTTATTTGCACACAAGGTTGCAAAAACATTTGCATTTATAAGTATACAAACACCAACCGAGCCTGTTGTCACACTGTCAAATAATCGGATGCACACAAGTCACACTCAAACACACACTTCTTAAATATCCTGACTGGTAATAATCCCCATTCATGGGCAGTGGGCTGTGTGAATCTGAGCGCCATGCATGCTGGGTCTGGAGAAGACCTCAACATTCACAGCCAACTAACACACATACCATTCATTCAGTGTGTGTGTAATAACTACTACAAACACACATACCTGCTTGTTTGATATTTGTTTATGCATCACAGTTGGAACACAACAACCTCTGTTGTGTTGTCACAATGCTGTTATGTGTGCAGGTCTGAATGACTGCACACCCCTGATTTTGTGTTGTGAGCTGTATGACCTAACGTGTCTACGTGTTTATGGATCTAGGGCAACGACAGTGTTAGGTGCAATTTAGGCCACAGTCAGAATCCTTTGGCTTGCCCTTTGGGCTACGTGTCCACCATTTCTTTTTATGTGTGTGTGTATTCAGTGGTTTGTCCATTATGTTCTCTATGTGTGTGCAGTGGTTTTTGGTTTTGTAATCAGCTTGTGTTTTGGCCGGCACACTATGCTGTGGAAACGATAACTATCGGTAATGGCTGTTTTAGCCTGTGGCTATCTGCTGAGGTTTTGGCATGACAACAAATACACACACACACACACACACACACACACACACACACACACACACACACACACACACACACACACACACACACACACACACACACACACACACACACACACACACACACACACACACACACACAAACACACAAACTGCTTGCCCTTTTTCACAAAATATGCACAGTGTGGGTTTATCAGTCTACTTGGGAAACAGCTACCTTTTTGTTTTGTATTCATGTTTTAGTTGATTACATATCAAACACATTGTGAACATTTTGTATTTATAGTTTCCTAGACTTCAGGTGACATCTTGAAACCTTTGAATTTAAGTTGTTGTGCGTGTATAAAGTTTCAAATGACAAACATCAAAGAAAGGCTGCAAATCTTCACATTGGAGAAGCTAAAACCAGACAGTTCTTGCCTTTACCCTTCACTTTATACTTGAAAAAGTACCAAAACTATTATGTAATTACCAAAAAAGTTGCTTATTATGTTTCTATGTATTGGCTTATTGATTTATAATATACTGATGGTTTCAGCTGTTGTGTACTTTTAAACTATCTGTGTCTGAGTTTTATGGCAACAGTTTTAGTCACCACTAGAGGGAGACAGTTGCCCTTCTATTCTGATGGTATTATTACCCCATGAGAAAATGTCCCTTTGTTTTCATTCATTTAAATATATTTGTTAACAGGTCCTCTCTCTAGCCTCTTTTTTCAGTTTTGTTGTGGATCATATCTGCTGGTCTTCATCCTGTAAATCTGGATATATCAGAATACTTAACCTGCCTCACAGCCAAGCTGATTAAGGATCCATACACACACATACACACCATCACCTGGCAGTTTAGGTTTAGTCTTTATCACTGCCCCTGTTTTTCAGTCTGATTTTCTTCTCTTCATTTGCAGTTTAATTTATTCATTTGTTTAAATGTTACCCCCTTGCCTCTCTCTGTTAGTTTATACTCACCAAACTTTTGACCTGCTGTCTGACATTTGGTCAGGTGAGGTTAAACCAGAGGCAGTATGTCGATATTTGCCCCACATTCTGCTTTCTTCTAATTTACTTAGCGTCATCTGAGTTAACCAGCTGACACTTAAACACGCCAAGTCTGCTTGGAACGCCGCGCGTTTGTGAACTGAAGGTGATGTAGTTAATTATCTACAGCCTGGTGTCCATCTGTGTTGTATGTGTTCCCTGACACAACCAGAGGCTAGGGCTGGAGGCTGGATAATCTGGGTTTACAGATTAGAACAGCAGCGTAGAGGAGAGAGAGAGAGAGAGAGAGAGAGAGAGAAGAGAGAGAGAGAGAGAGAGAGAGAGAGAGAGAGAGAGAGAGAGAGAGAGAGAGAGAGAGAGAGAGAGAGAGAGAGAGAAGAGAGAGAGAGAGAGAGAGAGAGAGATGAGAGAGAGAGAGAGAGAGAGAGAGAGGAGGCGGAGCTGAGAGAAAAGACCATGTGGATGCAACTGAACAATTCTGATGCTCTGTCCCAGACAGGAGGAAACAGAGAAAGGAAGATGCTCTAACACACTTGAAACTTTTCTGAACATTAATTTTTTTCATATCTACTTTGGCCATGAACTTTTTTCTTAACTTTTTTTTTTTTGGAGGAGGGGGGATTGTCTTTTGCTCATTTTGATGTAATGCTTCTGCGTCATAGCAAAGGATAGCACAGACTTTTAGAGGACAAACATGCTTTAAGCATAAGTTTTTCCAATAAGAAAGTTTGAAATGTCTATTCTGCTTCTGTGGGACTATTCTGGAAAGTTGTCATTTTAAGGGGGTCAGAATCCTGTTTTTGCAATCTACCAGGGTGTCTGCCAAACGTTTGATGGACAGTCATGCAGGATTTGTTAAAGCTTTACACTGCAATAGTTTTGTGAAATATTTGTTTTGGAGTTAAATCTTGTAATCTAACACTGCACAGCCTTCCTTTGTCAGGCAAATCAATGTTAGTCAATAGAAACCCCTGAGAGAGGGAGAGGGAGGACAAAAAACAATAGGAGGAGAGAGAGGAGGAGACAGAGGGGGGGATTTGGTCCCCTGTGGGTTGCAAAAACCTCCAAACCTTCATTCCATCTTCCCAGCAAGAGAAGGGGGGAGACCTTTTGAGGGTTTGGGAGCGAGGGGGGAGGTCTTGCACACAAAACCTTTGCAGGCACCCCTCCATCCCACCACCTCAAGCACTCGTCCTAAGACCGAGAGAGAGAGAGAGAGGGTCGTGCAAGAAAGAAGGAGGAGTTGGAGGGTTTGGTCCTAGAGAGAGCAAGGGAGGGTGGGTGTTGGGGGTGGGGGGGGGGGTTTAGCTGGGGATGATCACATACGTGCACTGCCTGTCCTCGGAGCGGGAGGTCAGCTGCTGGCACAGGGCCTGCTATGAGGACCCCACCAGCAAGAAGGGAATTCCAAGCTCTGTCCAGCCCGCCAACAAGATGGGGAACAGCTTCCAGCCTCCAGAGGCCTTTTCAAACCCCAGGCATGCCAGGCCAGAGGGCTGCCTGCGCAAACGCCTGCTTTCAATGTCAAAGGTCCATCAGAAGCCTGACTCTCTCTGGACCCCCAAACCACTGCTTGGACCAGTTGTAAAAGGCTCCCCCGGGGAAACACTTACCTTCCAGGATGGCAAAGGTACAGAACAGAGAGAAAGACGTATTTCCTGTCATGCTGTTTGTTGGGTTTGAACCAACAACTTCTAAGTGTTTTATTTTGAAAGTTTCTTTGTGTACGTATAGTCCAGACTGTTGACCACACTTAGCTGCAGCTCCATCCTCTCTCATTTGAACTGAAAAACAACATAGTTATAGGGGTTCTTGCCTTCAACTTTGAACCTGCACTGCCCAGATCTCAGCCTCTGCGAGCCTCTTAGTAAGACTTAGCTGACTTAACTTGACACTACATCGCTGTTTTTGCTGTAGTAATGATTTTGGTATTTGTTTTGCCTGAGAAACAAAGTCCTAATTCAAAGTGAACTTAATTAACCTGAACTGTTAGTGGGCCATGTTTACCCGGCTGTTTGTCACAGTGCTGGAAAGTCATGGCACACGATTTGGGTGCTTTTGCCAAGACAGGCTTTGTCTCTTCTAATCAGGTGACTTCCATCCTCTTTTAATGATCTGTGCCGTCTGTCCGCAACCTTATATGTGTGTGTTTGGCATGTCGTGAGGAATCAATGCAGATTGTGGCTTTGTGACCTTTGGCCTTTGGTGTGGTAGTGCAGGGGTCCTCCAGGCAAGAACTGGACACGCTTTGGAGAAAGCTTTCATTAATGATGTCACAAATGCAAAAAGCCATGTAGAATATCAGTTTTTGGTTGGGAAATCCGTTTAACATGATATTGATTTAGGATTATTATCATCATTATATAAATATTAAGTAACTTCCCTTCTTTGCTTTGAGACATGTTTCATTTTGTGTTTGCCTTATCGGGTCAAAGCCCATGTGCCGGTTTTTACCCAGAGCATGCTTCACTCTCATTTGGGACAGTAGGAAATCATATCACCCCTGGGTGTCCACCCCTGGGAAGAAGACACAATAGCTAGCAGCTGGAGGTGACGGGTTAGGCCTGCAGGGAACTGCAACAGAGCTGACAGTGCAGGGGTGATGGAGCTGAAGGGGTTATGGAGGTGACCCACTTTCACCTTAGCTACTACATAAAGAAGTCATCAGTGGGATAAGAGAGTGCTGAATGTGATATGGTCTGTTACATGATCGTGTTTAGTTGCAATGATACTCCAGGATATTTTATTATTTAAAAAGTGCTTATCATGCCAATGAGCAACCTAAAGTCTTGTGATCAGTTGGGAAAAAAAATAAAACAAGTTAGTTGCAAAAGTAGGGGAGAGAAAGACAGATTCTTTATTTTCCAAACTGCTTTTGAAAAGGGGGATCTTTTCTGTCCATTAACATTAATTACTACTCACCTTGAGTTTTTGCGTGTATTTAAACCAAATCTGTTGTTCCTGTGTGTTTAGTGTGACAATATGCAGCCGGACGAGTGCAGCCCATACTCACGTCTGCTCTGGCTAACTAGCCGTGACAGCTCAAGATGTCGCCACCATGGGTACAGTATTGTCTGGGCTCTTTAGGTTGAATCAACCTCCCAGTCACTCTGTATTCATGCTCTGCCGAACAGACCGTCCTTAAACACAAAAACACGCTCAAATTGGAGTTGTGCTATTTCTTTTGTTTTCCTTTTCCTGTATGCCTGCGTTTGTTCTTGTCTTTCTGCCTTGCATGCTGTGTATACTAGTTCCTATCTAACTTACTCTTCAATTTCTTCTTCAATTTCTTTATTCCACAATGCCTAACTCCCTCATCCGCCTATTTATTTAATACCATTTTAGCCGAGGAGCAGGTGTTGGTTTTACCAGATCCCCCATAATCCCTCAGTGGGACAGCAGGTTCAGCTATCGACCAATCAGTGCCAACAGCCCCTAAGGGACAACTACCTGAGGGAGTCCCGGCTTGTAGAGTATAAAGATGAGGCCAAATGAAATGGATTGGTTCCATTTATAAGGGGAAGCACTGCTGAAATTCAGTTAGGGTAATATGATTGTGGCAGTGGGATTTGGTCTCTGCCTCAGTGCTTTGTCATCGTGCTGCCCTCAGTGTTTTGTTCACAAACAAAACCACATCTCCAAGCTTTTCAAACTGGCAAAAAAACCTTGGCAGTTAACTCAGGATTGTGCATAGATTGCAGGTTCAACGCTCATCAGAGCCACCCTGAATTAAGACATATTTTAGTTATATCACTGCTGGTTGTATTATTGATTAAAGTTAGATTAAAGAAAACTGTATCAGATCTGTTGCAAAAGAGTAGAAACATAGCCTTCTTCAGTCTCCTTTCCATACACATTTTGAAGAATGTGTAAGAACTAGATAAAAGAAACAAACTCAAAGTTGAGCTTCTTTCTCGTCTCTTATTCTATCCTGCTCTTCTCTTAAACCAGTCCACTTATTTCTAAACAAGCTTCCTCAACCCTGGCTTAAGGTGACAAACTGGGCAGTTAGCATTTCTTGCTTAATGGCTCATCATGTTTCTCAGTATGTGCAGAAAACAAGCTAGTCAAAGCAGCTCTTATGCTGAGATTTAAGGGTTTGAGGTGAAACACATAAAAGTACAATGAGGTTTGTTGGGTGCTCTTCACCTACACTCAAACACACTCAAACATAGAGTAAAGACAAGTATACACTCAGTCCTGAATGTGCATGAAAACCCCCCCAATAGCAGGTTGGAGGTGGCAGAACAATGGAGCAGAGAGCATGACACACAGCTTAATGAGATGAAGAAAAGAAGGGGGTTCACACACCAAACACACACACACACACACACACACACACACACACACACACACACACACACAAACACACACAGTCGGGAATTGGGGGTCAGGGGTCGCACTGGGTCATTCAACTGTAAAATGGGTTAAGGCTCTGTTTTCCCTCAAAGCAACTCTGTCTCCTTCAATCTTTCTCTCTCTCTGGCATCTTTCTCTTTCACTGATCAAGTCTTTAAGGCTGTGTGTGTCAGTGTGAATGAGTGCATGTCGGCTTGTTTCTTTTTTTTTTTTTGCCCTGCGACAGTTATCCTCTCTGAATATAACCGCCATGCTCTTCCCTGCACACATCTTTTTAGTCAGTAGATAAAGGAGGTAAAGTGTGATTACTGGGTAATAGCTCGCCGTGTCTAACAGATGGAGACATCAACTTGTTAGTGGCTTAATAGGTAAAGGCTGGTTGCTGATTGGCTGAACAGTTGCTCCTCCATCATGTGTGACAAAGGACTAATGAAGTCATCACTGACAAATATTGGGAGGTAATCGAGTTTGTGGAGTTCTGTCTGTCTTTGTGTTTATCAGTAGGTCGGAGGTGTCCTTCATTTTTTCATCTTTGTCGCTCTGCTGTTGTCGCTGATTTTCCTTTCACAAACACCAACTCCGTTTGTGTGTTTTGGTGTTTTTCTTTCCTTTGTCTAGTGTTCTATATTTAGTTAATCATTTTCTCTAAAATCTGTCACTAAATTGTGTTGAATGCTTGTTATTAAAGTTCACACCCCAAAGTAAAGATGGTTGTTTTTGCGAGAGCTTAAACCACGATATGTTTGGAAATTGATGGAGAATGACGACCAAATAAGTTCTTGGTTCACTGGATGTAGATGAGATTATCTGACCATCAAACAATTATATCATCTCTACTAGTGACCGATTTCTTCTTCTTCTGTTTCACTTGTGAAATAAACCACATCACTCATGGTACATTGAGACATTTTCATAAGAAAATACTCTTCTGACTGCTCAGACTTAGAACAGACTTCTCCAATATGTCTTATTCAAAAGCTCTTTTGGGAGCTTCATTATACTTTAAGGCATGATAAATGATCTTTTCCAAGTATTTAATATCATGTTACTAGACTAATAGAGTATGAGATTTATCACAAAAAGATTCTGATCTGAAAGCAGAATAACAGGTTTTGTCATTGGATTCTAATCTCACAGGAAGCTAGCGTTTTTTTTTGGGTTGTCCTTCTTGTCTGATGTTGTGCATGAGTCATTTGCATGAAATGTAGTTGTCACAGATAATCTGGTTAGATAAATAGTATGGACTGGGATCAGCTGGCTTTCTTATTTGGGAGACTGGGAGCAGTGGAAGAGGATTGAAGGAGGGAGATCAGTGTTTGATTAAGGAGGGATCAGGTGTGAGGAAGCCGCAGAGCCCCATATGTTTAGAATAGAGTTTTATTTAACAACTTAATTATCACATCAGGAACATAAAAGCCATATAATCACTTGAATCTAAGAAGACATTTATCTGCTCATTGACCTAATGGATCAGAGGATGGATACACTGGGAGCTTTCAAAGAGCAGAGAGGATCTTATGACTATTAAGAGAATCGAAGAATTCTTCATTATCATACAGGGAATTAATATATAATATATATATAATATAATTTATTTTTCTTGTTTCTTTTTGTGTGGCTTAATTTCTGTCTTGCTTCGGTCCCTACGATAAACCTCCATTTACTTCAGTCTACTCAGTGCCTTGTTTTCCACTTTGACAAAGGGAGCCTCCTGGAGGTGTGTTTGATGTATTACACAATAAGGCAGCAAGAACCTGGAAGATCAGGATGACAAAGTGGAACGACAATATAACATATGCAGATCTTTACCTAGCTTCTCTTGTCTCCTTGCAGTTATCACAATGAAGTCAGTTTAAATAAGTATAGAGTCTCATGTGTTGCAAACACACAATGAGTGATGGGTTTGTGTGATGTCATGTTCTCTTTGGAGGACATGTGCAGTCAGTCGAGTCACAAACACCTGTCCCCCATTGAAAATATAAAGTTGATGTTTTCAGACAGAAATCATCTTATTCATCAATTGCATGAGAAAATTAGTCATGATTATTTAAAATTAGAAAAACAAAGTGTGTCATAATTGTAAGAGTTAGTCTTAACATTTGAATTACTACAACAGGCTTTGAATACAAATGCGATTTCAAGACGTAATCTGGCCAGCTTTTGCCTTCCTCTGTCGCCCCCGGTAAATTTAACAGTGGTCTTGGTGTTAGTAATTGAAAAATCTAATTGTGCCGTAGTGCAGGATAAGTACGTTTAAGCACTCCACTGGCCGCCCAGGCCTCACAGCTCATTTCTTTAATGAGAGCTGCAATAAGAGGGAGCTTTTTTTCCACCTCATGCTGCTCTCAGTCTGGTGCTTTGATGATTCTGGCCCTGTTTGGCCCGCTGACCTGTCTGCTCTCTTTAAGCACACAAAGTTACATTCCTGACTTTTGCTGTAATGTTCAGAAAAAGTACAAATCTTACTTCAGACTACAGAATGTCACACAAATGTATTTGTTTAGGTCATAAATATGACATTTATTTATATATATATATATATATATATATATATATATATATCCTCACAGGAGCTTTTATCTCATTAATTACATTACATTGAAATACTAATAACCACACCAAAATAATCTGATAGCCTCATTGAACCAGCCTCATGTTTTATCACTATAACTCTCATCAACCACAGCCCCCCTCACTTTACTTCAACGTGTGTACCCTTGCCCCTATGTCCATCTACTTGCCTCCTTCTCAGCCTGAGGCCCCTTTATGTCCCGATCAGCTGGATGTTTCCATTAAGCTTCAGAAAGCAAAGCCAAGCCGCTGAAAAGCTCATGTCCCCCCATAGAGCCTGATTATGAAAGGAGACAGAGAAGCTAGGCAGGGGAGAGAAAGTGATTTTAAGAGCCTCTTTAAATCTGTCTCGTTAATGAGTTGTTCTCACCATGGCAACGTCTCTTTCTGGAGGGTTTCCCTCTCCTCATGTGTATGTGGATTTGGGTTAAAGACAAAAATCAGAGGGGAAATGTAACAGTAAAAGCTACAGCCTTTTTTTTCATTTGCTTGTAAACCCATTGGGTAGAACAATTTTGCCCTAATTGTGTTTGTTTAAAGCAGCATACATTCCTCGACTGCTGTTAACTTTTGAAAGATATCTAGCAAAGATGACATTTGAAAACCAAATATATCTGGGTCAGTTGTTGCTACTTTTCACCACAAGGTGGCGTAATAACACTGACAAGGAGGCGGGCTCATTCAACAGACAAATGGTGCAGTCAGCCTTGAGTTCAATATTGATCACTCGTGATTTTTTTATTTATTTCAACGGCTATAGTAATGACTTAAAGCCACACAGAAAAACACTTTAAATGGTGAGACTATAGCAATGGGATTATGGGTAATTACCAAATGTAATTACCTTACTTTGGATTAATTGCTGATCACATTTAATTACCCAATTATCCCCACACGAAAGAGGCACATGAGGCGTTACCAGGAATTTAATTTGGTGTGATGGCGGTTCTAAATTTTGGTTGTATTTGATCAGGGAGCTGGTCTCGTTTCCTCCTGGGGCCCATTAGGAGGACGCACACATTGCATCCCAAGAGAGGTCTGCTCTCTCTAGTAATGCCTCCATCCCTCCATTATGTCTCAGATGGGACAGAAAGGGGAGGAACGGAGAGAGACTCAGGGAGGGAGTGGGGGTAGCAAAGGGGTAGTTAGAGGAGGGAGGGTTTAAGTGGATTTGGGGTTCAGTTTTTTCTTTTTTCCCCCAGACGAGATCTCAACACGAGATTATCAGTCCAGGAACCTAGATGCATGTGCACACACATACACATCTCTGCAAAGTGCATCCATGAGTCTATTTGATAAGAGAGATACAAACACCCATCACAGTGTCTCAGTGTTTGTGTGTGTACTGAATGAGCACAAAGCCTTGTTCTGAGACATATTTAACCCTATCTGCCTATACCCTGGATTACAACACACACTTCTAATTCTTTAGCATTAATGTATAGAACTTCTGATGATTATAATGAAACCACATCGAGAGCAATTGTACACACGTAGATATTAGCTGTGGTCTGACTGAGCATCTTTTGAGCTCGATTGTTGGCGAGCACCACCATCACTGTGACCTTTCATCTCCCTCAGTCTTTGAGGGTATCAATAAAATGTTCCATAACGATGATGGCAACTGATTGTTATTACTGTTCTTTGAATGAGGCTTTTGAAAAGTGGGTCAGTAGCATCTAGATGTTCTGTTGCAGTTGCCATTGTGTACATGAGGGCCCGCACTGCTGTCTGGTCAAACTGCTTGTGGGACTGTTGAAAAGCAGATTCAGCAAATGTCATGTTAACTGCAAAATTGTGTTGCAAAATGCTTTGAATACTTGATTATAAGGATTCATGAGAAGATTCAGGTTTTTAGATCACGAGTATTATTGATGTTATCGTGCCATAATTGTCCCATAAAAGGCTACCCTTTTATTTCCATTTCATCAAATGTGTTTACACAGAGTGTTCCCAAAGGGCTTCAACATTTGTAATTTAAGATTGCCACCGTTGGTAGTAGGGGAAGTTTTGTGCACACTTGTGAAAGCAATGTGAAATCACCTTAAACAGACAAATTGTCAGAGAGGAGATATAAATTGGATCAATGTTAGAGGCCTGTTGAACAGAGTCAAACTCAGTCATGCAGTTTGAATGTGTTGGTTACTAAGAGTAATCAATTCAAGCCACCAGAACTGACATCCAACTTCCAAATCTAACCTCCTGATTGAGCCTGCACCTCCAGGCTTATTGTCCTGCTCATTTCCTAAATTTGTGGTCATTGGTCAATTGCTGCATTTCTGACTGTCCATTGGATTGTTCTTGTTTCACCCACACCCTCCCCTCCCCTCCCCAAATGACCTACTGTTGCTGCTGATGAGAAGTGGGGTGCAATGTGGGAAGTGGGTCAACTCCGCATGCTGTCTATTTTGCTCCAGTGGTGGAAGAACTGTTGATAAACACAAATGCACACGTTTTAGATGATATGTCTCTTACCTGACTCCAATTGGTATCTCTGTGTCTACACACACACACACACACACACACACCGTCACACACTTATTATCCGGCTTTCCTCAGTGTGATGCGGGCTAGCCTCAGGTGGCTTGTTGCTTTGTGCCCTTGAGCTACTGGAGGCACTTAACCTAAATTAGCTCAGTCTGCCTCTGTGCCTCTGAGCTTAAATCAGACAAGACCTTCTCGACATCAAACCTGAGCTGGTAAGGGGTCATTGCAACAACAGCAGCGACGCACAGCTGTATACTCGAACCACATTGTGTGAGAGTATAAAAAAAAAGCAACATTTATCACATCTGTTTTCTTTTTTTTTCACCAGCGCTCATTCAGGGTGTCGTGGTTTTAAGTTGATTGGAAATCAAATTAACGCAAACCGTGTCATAAAAGCCGTCAGTGTAAAAATGTTCAGTGAAATATTAATGCTAATTAATTCATATTGTTAAAACAAATGTTATATTCCATCTGCTACCTACTGATAACTATCATTACACCAGATTGGACATTATTCACATTGCACTTTTAATTAAGCCCTTTAAAGTCTGGTACTGTAGAAACACACAAACTGTGTAGAGTAATTGGACAACTAATCTAGAAACACTCCACAGTGTATCATATCTATGTTTGTGTGTCAGATTTATGGCATTTTGTGTGTGAAGGTAATTATAAAATTGGATTAATGAATGTGTTTGGCTGTGGTGTACGTAGGAGGAAAGGACACACACAGACAAAAAGAGACACACACACACACACACACACACACACACACACACACACTCACAGGCCCTTAGGAGAGAAAAGTAGACAGCCCTGGTGTTGAAATGTAGGTCATATAACCAGCCGGGCAGCCCACATAATGTTGTGAGCACTGCTACATGGATGTATAATAAGTATACAAACTTGTGTGTGTGTTTATGTATTATAGTGTTTTTATGTATAGTATGTGACTACAGGCACATCCAGGTGTATTGTCTTATAACCTAAATGTGCATGTATGTGTCAGTAACACAAACAAAGACACAATCAAGATAAAAGGTTCAGAGATGCAGCGCAGTGATGTCGTTTTCCTTAAAGGTACTGGACGTGTGATTAGGTTTGTTGTTTAAATGCAATAGATCGTATATAAAAAACTGCTGCAGGCACACATATACGATAACATGTGCACACTTACATACAAAAGCATGCAGAATGATGTCAGCCTGCTTAATGTGATTATTACACACTGGACCAGTTAGACCCACAGCCACACTTAGGCACTGTAGATTATTGATGCTGCTGGTCCTCAGAGGGTCCACTGAAAAGTGAGAATGGCCAGGAGTCAATAAAAGAGGAGACCGTTTGACTGGATGGTAATGGCTCTTAATGTAGTCTCGGGGTTGCCAGGGTCTGTCTTTATGTTTCACTATCATTGACAGGATGGGGATTTCCACTGGATAATTATTTTATTATAGCATGTTAAACATGTGTTACTGCAGCATAAAGTCGAGTGGTTTGATTGAATAACTGAATGCTACAGAAAACTGCTGAATTGATTTTAAGCCAAGGTCAACTCTGAATGACTTACAAATCTTCTGTCATGCTACAATGCTGCTCAGTCAGCAAAAACTATAAACATAGGTGCAACTCTTGTAGACGTGGGATCTTTGACTGGATTAATCAAACAAAGTCAAATAATTCAAGAAAATAAAAATAAAATGTGAAGATCATTTAAACTAGTAAAAACCTTAAATAGCTTCTATGACTTGGATTGTTTTCAGGTAAATGTTTATGAAGTGTTTTTTTTTTTTGTTGAATTACACAAACATAAGTGTCTGCCTCATCAAAACAAACAGACCCGTTAATTAAACTGTCTAAAGAAAATGGCAGTCCAATCAGTAGTTGCGAGAAATTCCAGAGCAAAGTGATGTCATCATTATCTGTAATACCATGTTGAAGGTGTAGTTTAATACGTGCTGGACTTCTAATTTGAAAAAAAAAAAAGCCCCTTTAAACACCAAAAACACATCATGCATGAATTTATCTTAACAAGTAAAAAAAAAACAAAAAAAAAACTCCAGTTTCCAACCACCTCCTGTCTTCATGTTATGGTCCTGCTAACTTCAGAATGGTTGACAGGCTAGAGTTGGGTTAGATTTAAACCCCTGTTGCCGGGGGGTGAAAACGGACGTTTAGCCACAAATCCATCTTGACGGGGGACATAAAACGCTTCAGGTTAGCAACAAAACTGCCACCCTCCGTGAAGGCTCCAAAAAAACTCAGGCGTACAAATCAGCCTGCTCGTAAAGAAACAATGTTTTTACTCCCTGCTCAACAGGCGTGTTCGTCTTCAGAGTGATACGCCTCTTACTGTGCTGGAGCTAAACATTGGGCTATAAAGTTTGCTCGTTAAATGAATGTATAGAAAGGAGTTATTTAATGGTTGCATGCCTCCTTGTCAGTTTGTGCAGTTCTAGCCGTTAACGCTATTAGACGGCCTTTTTATGGGCCTTCTTCTTCGCTCTGCTTCCAGAAATCATGCACAATTTCTTTTTTTTTATTCTTCAGTAGACAAGTAGTCTTGTCTTCCCACATGTTCAGACAGAGGTACGTATATCCTCTATCTGATCTCTCCGTCATTCTATCTCTTTTATCCTGGATTGAATTTCAAAGGGGATCGGAAAGTAGCGCCCGGGTCAGACGCCAAGGGGGGAGAAAATTAGGCATGACCGCCAAGCCTGCTGGGCCTTTGTGTGTGTTTGTGTGTGTAATATCTGTTCTCCAACTGTGGATGTTTTCCGTTCACACTTCCTCTATCTCTCGCGAGTAGCTTCTTGCTTCATCTGCTTCCATGTCCTCCACCCCAAACTTTCCGTGCTCCCTGCAGCCTTTATCCTCCTCTCTTTTGTTTCCTCTGTCGCTCTAAATGCTGCCTTGTCTTTTCTATCCTGTCTCACATCGCTACTCGGCAAAATGAAAAATCCGCTTCTACCACATCAAGGAGTCTTTTCAAAACATTTTGTCAATGCAAACTCTGCTTCCCCATCTCTTTCTTCTTGCCCTTCTTTTTGTCAGTCTTTGTGCAAAGTTTTTGCTTTTGATACCATCTCCCACATTAGTATTGTGCTTCCCTTTTTTCAAAGATTGCGCTCTCTCACTCACACACTGTGTGAGGAAAGCTTGACGGTGTTTGAACAGAAAGAAAAAAACAAATACACGTGTGTCTGTGCATCAAAGCTTTAACATGCACATACGTATGCTTGTGAAACACAAAAGAGTCTGGTTATGTTAGTGATGGTGTGTTCATGCTCAGGGCGTAGTTTTGCAGGCTGCCACACAGACTCTGAGGTTTTTCTCATGGATCACAAAGGAGCAGCAGCCTATAGGAGGCCCCACTGCCTTTCATTGAAGAGAATAAGACAGCGTTCACACAAAATGCAGCGGTTATCATGTTAAACCTGAATCCACTTATAATCCCAACATTTTACCCTGTAGGTAGCTGGTGACAATTTTTGGCTTTTGTGTTAAAAAAAATGCACTCAGTCTCAGACACATTCAGTGGATTTTTTTTTTCTGAATTAAAATCCCCCTCTCCTATTTGCTCAAGTGGCAGGTGAAGTACGGTAGCTTGCTTATTCCGCACCGCACACATACACTAAATCTTTCCACTTAAATGATGTCACTCAGAGCCACTTCAGTTGCTTGAAGTACATCTGTCTCCATCAGTCAAGACTCTTCAAGCCTCGCGGTATCTGAATGTAATCATGCAAATTCACTGATGAAGGGACATCGACTTTCTGATGGTGAACAGAGGGACATCGCATCGACAGAAACTGCAGTGATTCAAAATGAGGCATAGAATCAACAAGAGTTTTCAGTATTTACATTTGTAAGGGTTATAGGATGGTGACATGTCTGCATTGATGGAAAGGTGTGTGTGTGTGTGTGTGTGTGTGTGTGTGTGTGTGTGTGTGTGTGTGTGTGTGTGTGTGAAGGAATGCCAGCTGCTTCAATGGAGTAGGTCAGACGGAAAACACCAGAAGAGAGGTGGGGGAGGAAGGAGGATTGGTGTTACCCAGTAACCTCTGTCTGCTGAACAGACAAGTGCAACTCAAGAAAGACAGAAGAGAGAGAGAGAGAGAGAGAGAGAGAGAGAGAGAGAGAGAGAGAGAGAGAGAGAGAGAGAGAGAGAGAGAGAGAGACACACATCAGGGTGAGAGAGAGAGAGAGAGGAAGACAGGAGGGGTGAGAGAGACAGCAGGAGGGTGGCGTCAGAGAAAGGTCATTCAGCAGTACAGTTTGTTGAACTACATGTTTATGTGTGCATGTGTCAGTGATGCGCGGGAACTTCACCCCATGCTAAAATCATTAGTGTGTGTGTGTGTGTGTGTGTGTGTGTGTGTGTGTGTGTGTGTGCGCACATCTGTTATTGTTGTGAGAGAGTTGTGTTTGTTCAGGAGTGAGTGAAGTTTTAACTTAAACACTTAAAAGTGTGTTTTTATGAGCACTGAAGAGAGTCTGTTTTCTTCTGTCTTTCTTTCTGTGTTTTCATTTTCCTGACTGGTTCTTCAGCATCAGCATCTACAAACTTTGTATTTGCTGCTTAATGTCAAAGCTGAAGACTCCAGATTTTTCAGTCTCTTTTTTTAGTTACACTAGTCAAGCACATCAACCAATTGCAGAGGTTTAATGTCCTGCCGCTTCAATATGGCAGCAGCAGCATATATTTGTGCAAACAGCTATTAAATGCTGAGAATTTAAACCGTTTGTTGACAAGGTATTGCATGTAATTAGAAGGTGGGATCCCCAACTTTGCTTCCTCTATCATGTGGTTTTACCTCCTCCCCTCTCTTTGCTGATAGATTATTCATGCCTCCCATCCTGTACATCTCCGAGAAGACCAAAGCCCTCGGGTTCCCATTCACCACCTCGGTGCCACGCTTTCATTCACAGAGATATGAAGGGATGAAGCGAGTGTGTTACTCTGCATGCTATAAATTATAGATTTTCATTCACAGAAAAAGAGAGGAGGAGGGGGATTAAGAGGATGCGGAGTGTAGTGTAATTATTTATGAAATTCTCATGGCTTTTTGATCCAGTTCCTGTTTGAGGTGTTTTTTATAATTGATACATTTTTGTAGACACGACGTGAAGTAGAAATATAAAACATTTCTTGCTAACGGGTTCGCAACCTCTTCCTTTCACTTTAATACATCAGTATGAATTAAATAATCAGGTTTTTAGTCATTTTATATTCTTCAGTTGGTCTGATGTTGTAATTTATATGCTGTATTTCCAACTGGGACATTGGCTTCAGGAGCTTATTTTCTTACAAGTTACCTCACAGGAACAATCCTTCCTTTGTTTCTATCCATTCACATGTTCGCTTTAGTGACTCAGTAACTACTTGTTTTGCCCCCTGTACGTTTCACCGCACCGCACACATACATGTGCAAAGTGGTTGCGTACGCCCACGTGTGAAACAAACACTCACATTTTCCTGCTTATCTCTACCTCGCAGGTTTCTCACCTACTAACGGGAACTCGTTTCATTCAAGGTCAGAGACCGAACAAGACTACACAAAACAAGAGGAAAGAGAGATGGGAGTCAAAACAACACAGGCTAGATTACATCCACCGCCATGAAAGAGTTATTGTCTCAAATAAAGACGGGGGAATAAGAGAAAGGAAGGAGTTTTGACTTTAGGGGATCAGGTAGATTTGAGGGGGTTTAAGGGGGTCAGCTTAGCTCTCCCTTCTGAAGTCCAATTAGAGAAATAAACTCTGAGACCTGTCAGATGAAGGGGGAATCTGTGTGTGTTTGTGTTGAGGCACTTTGGGATTTGAACGGATGTTTGACAGACTACAATATTGAACCAAAGAGGGAGGATGGGTGCATTTTGGGAATTGATTAAAAAAAAAAACAGAGCAAGTGCTGGAAAGATTTGAAGTTAAATTCAGCCATCAGGGCGATTTTTTTTTTTTAAACATATATAAAAGCCAGGGTTAGAGATTTTAAAGCTCTTGGTTGATTGGCTCCAAACTCTCCCACCCTGGCTTATATTTTTGAGGAGATCCAAACAAGGTGTTAAAAACGAGACAGGGCACACAAAGAAAGGAGGAGAGCAGCGACAGGAGGAAGAGTGGGAGCACCTCATCCATCTCTCTCCTTCATTATCTCTCTGCCAACTTCACCCTTGAGTCTTAATCACGTCTGGTGCAACAAGACTTGTTAATTATTCACACAGCCCCTCCTCCTAATTTCTCCTTCGTTTTCTGAGGGTCACCACCTTTTTTTCACGTGCTGCTGGTTGTACTACGAGAACAGATAATCATTGTCTTGCCGTGGGCCTTAAGATAACAAGGATGTGTCGAGATTTTGTGTTTGCATGCTAATAATTGCCTGATAGTGTCATTAGTGTGATCAATTATTTAAATAATGAATTGGCTGAAGGACTTAATAATGTGCGCTGTACGCTGGCTTCATGCTATTTTTTTAGGCACGGCTGAATCCCCACAGACCGATGTTTGAACTTGTGATTTTATTTGGTTTTAGCTTGTGTTGGACTTGCTTTATTTTCCTGCAAAGAAGCTCAAAGCCTAAAGATATATTTTTTTTGATCTGTTTATCGTTATTTTTTTTCACCTCTATCTCCGGATTTGGAGCTTCACTTCTGATACATTTAATCCACAAAGTATCTTAAATTGTGTTGTTTACAGGGCCAATTTAGAAGTTGTTGCTCATGATTTTTTTTTGTTTTTGATTTGATTGTGGAGTTAAATTAGATCTTCCTCAGAGCTCCAAAGTCTCATCCACTCAGTCTACACGCTCCCTACATATGCTGCTGAGTGTAAACAGATGAAAGATTGATATTGTTTGGGCTCAGGTCAGTGTGCTGGGGCTTCCCTCCGCGCTTGGAATGAGTGGACGGATGTACGGACGTATGGCTGGATGGATAGATAGCTTTAATCCTGGAGGTGGCCTAGATTACAAGCGGATAGAGCTGTTGAGCTGTCTGTCACTCTGTGTGTGCATGTGTGCGTGTACATGCATGTGTGCGTGTGTTGACGCTGTCCTGAGAACAATAGGCTCTTTAATGAGCGTTGCTGCTCGGGCTCATGTCTGCATAAATGATCCTAATACTGTACGCGTGCCAGACAGTGTGAGACACAAGCCAAACAGAGGCTGCTGACAGAACACGAGGACTCAGTAAAGAACTCTAATGAGACAAGTTTGACACATGGAGAGAGACTTTTATGAAACCTTTTCAGACTGACACCTGAGATAAATCTGTTCTTACTGTTGGTTCTATTCCTTCTAAGTTTTCTGAATCTGAATATTTGCTTGATAAATTACATATTGTTTTAATAGTTGTAGATTCATTCTTGACATATACAGTTAGGCTACTTGTTAATTGGCTGACAAAACTCCTTTTCAATATAAAGGTTTAAATGTGGTGGTTAATTTGATTACTCTACAGTTTTGGTTGTGTACAGTTTACTTTTAGGTTTTTAGCATTGACTCTGGAGGACACTTGTAGCCTTCAACTAAACATTTTAATTTAAAGACATACTTGTTGTTTATTGTTTATTGTAAGTGGGCTTTTAATAGAGTGACAAAAAAACTACATGAACAAGACATGAACAGATTTCTGGTTCAAACATTTCAATAGCCCATTTCAATATAATGTAAACATTGTCTAATGTAACTTTACTGTTTACCTTGTACTTATGTGTGGACCTGAGCTAGTGTGGCAGCTGTTTTATACACAAGTGGACATTTTTTTTTGCCAAAGGTAGAGCTTCATAACTCAAGAACAAGAAAAACAATTAATCCATCAAAAGATTCCCATTATAATCAACACAATGGTTCACATAGTAAAATACAAACTGTTGTGTACAACACTTCAGAGTTAGACTGAAAGGATCAGATGACCATGGTCTAGTGGGAGAGAAGGGGGGGGGGGGGGGGGGGGTAAACCCTTTTACCCACAAATTCAAGGATCATTTGCAGCCCAAATCAAGCTCTTGTTGCAGCCCCCTGCCTGCCTCCCCTCCCCTCCCCTCCCCTCCCCTCGCCCCTTCAACCAAGTGGGCTGAAAAGAAATACGCTTGCAGAAGGAGGGGCGGCCCTAGCCCTGAGGACTCTGTGTGTGTGTGTGTGTGTGTGTGTGTGTGTGTGTGTGTGTGTGTGTGTTGTGTGTGTTGTGTGTGTGTGTGTGTGTGTGTGTGTGTGTGTGTGTGTGTGTGTGTGTGTGTGTGTGTGTGTGTGTGTGTGTGTGTGTGTGTGTGATAGATTTGTGTGGGGATCGGACAATAGGAGGATTGTATGTGATCTATATTCATGTGGCACAGATTCAGTGGCAATGTGCACACACAGCAGGGTGGTAAGAAGCTGACAGAGGAAGAGGAGTTGATAGAACAACATCCAGCGAGATGACAGGAAGAGTTCATACTGAGAAAATTAGCACATTACTACTAAGGTCTTTTTTTTCCTGATTTGAGACACCTTAGAAAGCTGTATAGACATGATCTTTTGAGTCCTTTTCAACGTGACAGTCATTGTTTTACTAACCATAAGATGCTTCAGAAGAGATCAATGGGATAAATGTCAGTGCTTTAGTGTTTTGTTTTGATGTTTCCCGCTGGCATCGCATTTTGCATGCAGGTGGAAGCTTAATCCTCCTGAGAAAAAGAAGCTGAACATGTTATTTTAGGGATGTACAAGCCTCTCCTGTTGGGGTGACTTATAGTTTAATTAGATGCATGAATATTCCCATGATGGGTCTGTCATGGTGTTGAAGAGCTGCAACACACTGATTACTTTTGCAAGAGCAGGGCAGTGAGGAGAGGAAAATACATGGAAGAGTGATGGAATGAAATGAGAGCAAAATAGTACAAGCGTGCCTGTTCTTTCTAATAAAGTATGTTTAACTTTCGGCTATATTCTGAGTCCCGCTGAGAGAGAGAAGAAAGAGAGTGTGGAGGGGGAAAGACAGCGCGAGAGAACAACTGATGATGAGAAATAAAGGGAGAGGCAGCCAGAACTCCTTGGTAACCAAAGCACAGAGGAGCAGAGGGGCCGGTCCTTCACCCCTCCCGCTGTGTGTGTGTTTCTGCGAGTGTGTGTCTCGGAGGACTGGGCAGCCTGAGGGAGGAGTGTCAGGCTGTGTGTGTGTTTAGAGAGAGAGAGAGAGAGAGAGATAGGGGTAGAAGCTTATTGTCAGCGCAGTAGACGCTCACACACACTCTTAAACCAAGCCAAAGAGAAGTGAGAATGTGAGCAGAGGAGAGCTGACGGCAGCACTCCCTCGACCTGTCTTCTTCCTCCTTCATTCCTTGGATTTTATTTTGTAATTTGTGGTGCCTTTATAAGAGCACTTTCTTTTTGAAGAATACTCTCAAGCGGAATAATGGTGTTTATCGGGACCTCGTTAAAATCTGTGATTAAATACTTCAAAAGGAAGGGTAAGATATGTTTGTTTGTTTTATATTGAGTAAACACTGAATAAAATATCCACCAGTCTAAGGAATCTCCACTATTTTGCATCCTTTTTATTAGAATTTCATTTCCATGTAAGTTTCTGATTTTCCCAAATGTGTTCCAAGTGTTTCCACCGTTTTTAACGTCAATTGCTTAATTTAAGGTTTTTAAAAGTGGGCACATGCCGGCTTTAAAGAGTTTCCTATCATTCTATTAGAACGACTTCCTGTGGGCATATTTCTTATACTGTTGCCCCTGCTGAGCCCAGAGACAACCCTCTGTTGCACCCTGTTACCAGGTAACCACAGGAACAAGACTTCACAAGAGCCGACAACTAGTCGCACTAAATAACCTAACAGAGTTTCTCAGTGTGGCAGCTGGGAGCACTGAGAGCTCAGAAATAAATTCCCTTTTTTAAGCTCTTGAACAAACAATTTAGAGGTATTTTTGTGTTTATATGGATTTAAATGTGTCAGCTTATTTGAGCTTGATATGAAATCAGTCTGTACAGGTGTGTGTGCTATGCATGAACTGATTGGAGTATGATGAGAAAATGCTTCAAGGCTGTTCAGTCCAATGGTTATTAAGCATGTGGGGATATTTAACAAAGAGCTACTTGATGCAGAGCAAGCTGATAATCTCAGGTGTATTAATAGCTTGTATTAGTGTGTGAATGTGTGCATTGCAGTGAAGGTTGATGTGATATTATTAATCAATAGCCAGCAGTTGTATTACTCAGCTCATCTACACATATACCTGCATTTGGCTCCTCATCTGAGACATTCATACTAATTGTGGCTAATAAGCTGATATTTTGCATCGTAACTTTTTTTTCCCAGAAGAAGTTTTTATGGTTTAAAAATGATCAAATAGGGCAGGAGGGTACCCTAAAATAATTATTCCAAAAGTATGATTAAATGAAACAAAAAAAGTAAATACATTTTAAAAAATAAACTCTTTTTTTTTGCGTTTGTTACCCCTGGATGACCTAACTGTTTGCTATATCTCACTTGACCTGACCCAAGCCTAAAACTGACCCTTACTAAACAGGAAGTTGTATCAAGCGTGAAAGTCAATCGTGTATGTGCTGGTGGTCGATCAGGGACCCAGTTCAGGATTTACATTGTCAATACATCTTGATCACAGTTATTGATCATAGCAGCGTATCTTTGCTGTGTGTGCGTTTGTGCTTACGGTTACATTAAACAGGGATATCTGTGGGGAACTTTTGTGTTTTTCATCTCTGATGCTGTTTGTAGCCTGTTTGCTCTCAGTCTGCGTTTGTTATTGGGTGTAGGGGGGCCGGAATGTCAATGGACACAGGGATTAGCAGACTTCTGAAAGACTTTCGCGCCACAATCCAGTGTGTGTGAGCCTGTGTGTGAGGGGCTAGCGGTTATTGTGGCTCTGAAAGGCCTGATGTGGAGACTGATGCTGAGGGACAATACAGGCTTTTGTGCCCCACGTCCTTGGTCTCCTATAGCCTGACTGAGGTCTATTCAGACCCCAGGGTCAGAGAGGAGGGTGGGGGAGGGCTACCTGTGCTGTGTGTGTGGGTGAGAAAGAAATCTAAAGAACTGGATCAGATAAAACAATTATTCAGCCCCAGCTGTTTAAAAACAATAAAATATGAATACATATCTGGGGCCTTTCTCAGTTTGAGAAAGTTTTTGTAACTTTTGGAACCAAACAAAAAAGAAGCATGATTTTCTTAGCTTCACATTTCAAATAGTACCTTTTATTGACCTGTGTGTGTGCGTGTTTCAGTCTAGTGCAATGGTCCGGTCCAAACTTGTGGTCAGAGGAGTTTTGCCTCGTGATGCATTTGATCGATTATTCTGAACAGCGCAGGCACGCTGGAAGAGAACATGTGTGACAACACGGGCGGACAAACATAACTGATGATAACCAACTGTCCAGGTGTTTGGGACCAACAAATAATTGTAGACATTTTGCATCAAGAATAAGCCAATCTGGGGTTTGTTTTGGATGAAATTGCTATGGTCAAAGTGAACTCTGAACTTGGATTTTCCATGTGATTCCTTATTTCTTCACCTCCATGCATTGTCCTTTGTGTAAAATCTTTGATGATATTTTTTTAAGCTCAGTGATAACTAATTTCAAACCATGGCTTTCTGTCTATTCAAGACCTTTTAAAGAAAAGTCCTGCATTAAATCTGTAAAGGAGGCCCAACATTATGCTGTGTGATTTAAAAATACTTTTTAGTGTTGAAAGGTTAATTTCATCTGCGTTCTTACACATGCTTTTTTTTTTTTTTATCCTTTGTACAACTTGAAACAGTGCCTGGTTCATTTAAGTACACATCGTGTTGACTCATAAGACTCAAAACCAAGCCAAAGTCATAACACTCAAACAGTTGAGTGTGGACAACTTGGACACTTCTTAGTCTCAATGGATACCAGATAAGCTATATGACGGAAGGGGAAGATATGGCAAAAAACCAAATCTAATCGCTAACTTGCATGAAACTGTCCGTCTGGTTTCAATTGGCAAATACTGCAAAGGTCATGCATTATACAATGTACTTTATGGAGTGCACAAATAGGAGTATCTGAATCAAGATAAGGCTAATGTGTGATAGTTTTACTGTTCTATAAAACAAATCTGTAGGTTTAAAGGTAGCAGCAAAAAAAGGTTTTGTCACAGAGAAAGTGGGGACATGAATAAATAGAATGAGCCCTTAACTGTAGAAGTAGTCACTCCTGAATCAAACTAAACTATATTCAAGGTTCAGTTATAAACATTTTCTAGTCACTGGTCACAGAAGAGCTTTTGCCATGTAGTAGCATATCAGCAGATATGTGTGTATCAAAGTGGTTACACACTGTCTCACACTTTCTCTAACGACCTATTTGTAGTGATAGACCCCAGCCCTACCTCCACCTCAGAGGCCTTCTGTCCTCCCCCTGCTCGCTCATACATACACACTCACTTTGCATTCTACTACGGCTCATTAGCAGCTGTGAAAAAGCACTCAAACAAAAACAATCAACACTCCCAGCCTTTTTTTTTTTTTTTTTTTTTTTTTCACCCTTCCCCTTCCTCCCATTCCTCCAAACCCTCAGTCCCAGTCAGATGGACACGGTGTGCTGGTCAGGACAGGGGCACACTTAAAGCAGTCTTAACTAACATCTGGCTAAATGGAGATAGTCCTACATCCACGATCACCAACTTTAGCTTGGATACGCTCACTTGGTAAGCCTAACTTTTGAAAAGTGTGAATGTTGTTGATTAAGAGTCGCTAACGAATGCTGCTTAGGATTGAGCTTCAATTCCTGGATCATGCACATTTAAAGGAACTACCAGTTACTACGGAAACAAGGAAAAGCTTAACAGTGTTTTGTTGATATTTTGGATGTCTGGCTGAGAGAAGTGCTTTAAAAACAACAAAGGAAACGGTTTCATTATCTGTCTTGCAAACAGAAAAAATACTGAAATAGACATTCTCACCAAGCTTCACATGTTGATCGATTTTTTTTTTTAAATCTAGCTGATGTCAAACCCCCTGAATGAGAGCTTGTGTTGTTGTATTGTCTTATTGTTACTCAGACTGAAGGACAAGTATGCTAGCTAAAAATTGAGCTTTTAAAACTTTCTGTAGTCGTCTTGACTCCCTTACCTTAATATAATGTGGTTTGTTTTTCCCTCCGTCTGACTCCGACTCCTCCCCATGACTTGTGTGGCCCGCTCGTGTGATGTTGCAGATACGTGCCATGTTGTCGGTGTGTAGAGTGACACCTTCATGCAAAGCACCCAAAGCTACTTCCCCTTCCTTCCTCAATTAAATACAAACAAATTTCTCCAGTGGCCAATGCTGCTCACACAGGACTTTTTTTTTTTTTTTCTGCTCTTGAAATCAAAGCAAAGAAGAGAATCAGACCGATGTTGCTGTGAATTCTCTTTCAAGACATGTAGAATTTTCTAACTCACAAACTGAACCCTACAACTTGATCTTTGTTTCTGCAGCGGTGTCTAACCTCGATGAGGAGAGCAAGTGGACGGTTCATTACACGGCTCCGTGGCATCAGCAGGAGAACGTCTTTCTACCGGGCAGCAGGCCGCCCTGCGTAGAGGATCTGCACCGGCAGGCCAAAGTCAACCTCAAGACCGCCCTGCGAGGTAAGGATCTAAACCAACAAGATGTGTTTATTAGATATGATGTGGCTAATGAAACATTTTCAATAATTAGGACGCAGTTAGACGCATTTTGCCTTTTTGAATCTTCGAAAACCCAGAAAGATTGAATACAGGATGATATGATTATCTATGAGATCTTTGTATTGATCTTTCAAATCCATGTCAGCTGCAATATCAAAAGGATAAACACAGCCTTAGTGGGAAAATTTTCCTTTTAACTCACACATGTTGTAGCCTCATTGTAAAGATCAGCTGTGTTTGATGACAACACTGTAAAAATGTACAAAGCCGTCATTTGTGTTGAGTCGAAAGTTTAGCCAACAGCACAACAGTGTGTGATCCCCTTTCATCCTGTTTGTCCAGTACGAGTGGAGAAAAAAACGGACACGGCCGTTGTTGTCAAACAAACACAGAAGTCAAGTTACAACAGAGTGACAACTTTTTAATGCTCGTAGCAACTTTCCCAGAACAGGAAGTGTGAATACAAGTAAACAGTGTCACCAGTTTCTGTGAGAATCTCTGGGAAAGTTGTGTTTTTCACCCTGTTCTCAGATAACACTTTGACAGACAGGTGAGAGAGAGAGAGAGAGAGAGAGGGTTGTAAAGTGTGTAAATGTGTGTTTAAGCGTGTGTGCATGTTGGTGGATGTGTTATAGGAAAGGATAGTTTATACACTGAGCTGTCCTTGTGTCAGCAGATAAAAGACAGACTGATAAACAGGGAGAGGCCGGTTGTAATCTGATGCTTTCGGTGTAAAGCGTTAGTCACCTGATATAAAACACACCCACTTACACATACACACACACACACACACACACACCTTTATCTTCCCTATAGTTCGACCCCTGTACTGTTTATGCAACATACTACTTCCTGCAATATTCATGTATCTAGGTACACAAACAAGCAGACAACACCTGGGACGTTGTATTATTCAGTCCCCCACCTTTCATCCTGTCACCATCCTATCATCCTGTCACCACCACCCTGCCCCAGGGGTCCTAACTGAAAGGCGACAGGTGTCCAGTGAGAACACCTGTTCTGCCAGAGCCTTATGTGTGCTTAAGTTCTTATAAACCCCCAGGATACTGAATGGTTACGAGTTTAAAACATCTCAGTAAACCCCAGGCTAGAAGTTAAAAAACTATATATATATTTTTTTTTAACGTGATGAAAAATAACTGTTCTCACTATAACACCTTGGTATTATTTAAGTTTCCATAAGTCACATACTGTATATGTAATAGGGTGAAATTGTGAAGGCATCAAAATAAGAACACATTTGTTTGTTATTGGTATTCCATGTTTTGCAAAACAATCAAAAACCTGTTGCCTCTTCTTCAGGATTTGAAATACTTTTATTTTGTTTTATTTTAAAAACGCTTAATCTGTGTTTTAATTTTACTGTCATAATATTTATATTAGAGGACCGACATGGAGCTTGTCTATGACGCATTATTTCCTGAAAAAAATATCATGATAATATACCAAATCTCGCTCTCATACCCTGATGTGATATAGAAATAATCACATTTTTGCTCGGTTCTTAGAAGTTATTTCAGGAGGTTAAAACAGACTCATCTGCAGCTCCCATGCACATGTAAACAAGTTCCACCATCACAAGCATAGCAAGGTGTTTTGGCCCTGCAAAACCACATAATCAATAACCAATCAGATGGCAATGTGCATCCAGTCTGTGTTGCCTCACATACTCACATGGGTTTCAGCGCGTGTTGAGCATCGAGGCTTTGGCAGGCGGCTGGCGAGTTTTAGAAAACGTGCCGACAGGTCGAAACACATCAGAGAAGTTACATAAGAGTCATCTGATTATTGTCAATACCATCCTTAAAGATTATTAAAGAGTTAAGTCATGGCTGGCATTCAATGATTCCTTTGGTCACTATTAAGTTTGTAGGCTAAAGATGAAATAGGCTGGAATAAAATAAATGACTGTCAGGCTCCTGCTGGAGAGTGAAACAGCAAATCAGACAGTTTGTCCTCATCATTATATAATCATTATCCAATCTTATCCCCTTTAGCTTATCAATAACAATTAAGTTGACTGACTTTAAAATGTATGACACAGTTTTTTAACTACTGCTTATCTTAGTCATACAGCCCTTAATCTTGACTCTCCTTAAGTTTGACATTCACTTCTTTCTGCTTCCAAAAGTGGCCAAGGTCATCCCTTTTTTCATGTTCAGTGAAATGCTAGACACAAAATAGTTATATATGACGGTTTCTATACCAAGGAAGGGAGACACAGTGGAGGTCATTTGGTCACCACACAGTGGTAATGACATAACCAGGAGCAAATTATACAAGAACATGTATTTTTTTTATCTTTCCACATTGTATTATTCTGCCACTCAAGTAGGGATCTTATCTGTAGCATTAAAGAAACTTTAATTTGCACAAACCCAATTTGCTAATTGAATTATTATACCTCTTTAGAATATAAATTGATGCACCCTGTTAATATCATAATAGTATTTTGGTCCTTGATGTAATTCATTGTCTTTACTTTTCCTCTCTCGTGCCACTTACCGGTCCTCTTACCTTGATTTCTGCCTGGCAACAAGCAGCCCTGAGCTCATCAATGCTTATTTATCAACCCTAACCAATCACGCCGCACCAATCATCTCATCAGCTCAGCTCCCCGTCGTGATCCTCATTACCATCACACTTTCTGAATCCCTTCTTCCACACCGCTGCCACATCAGCCTGTTGTTACAGTAGCTGCCTCTGCCAACCCCATTAGGATCTCATTAACTGACAGTATTATACATGCACCAGTGTCTCACCACAGAGATGGGCTGTAATTAGCTACACAGATACATGGCACATTAAAGGATCAAAAGCAGCATCTCAGAGGTGCCTGACCGGGGGGGGGATGTACATGTGTGTGCTGGGATTTACATGTCGTTCACAAAATCACAACCTGAAAAAGCACTTAAAGGTGGAAGATAAAAGACCAGGGAGGTTTTTACATTAAAATAAATGAGGAATAAAACACAAAGACAAAAATGGTTTGATTAGTTCAAATTCAAGTCTAACAGAAATATCTCTATCGGTGAGGTTGCCTACACGAGCAAGCCACTCTACTATGTGCTTTAGTTTAAGCTGTAAAACTACAGGAATATAATTAGCTATCAAAGGATTAGACAAAGGATGCATCAGTAGATATCTGAAGAGTGAAAAACACAGAAACGATGTGCTGAATGCTCCCTGTGAGAGAGGCGGGGGGGGGGGGGACTGTCCTGCCATCTGTGTGTGACAGAATGAAACTGATACCCCCCTCCTTTTTAGACACACAAACACTCAGTTTTGTGTATACTCACATGGGCATACACACGTACATCACAGCCCCTTCACAGCAGGTGGTGGCGAGGGGAGGTGTGAGCAACGCTTGGCAGCATCCAACAGGGATGACAGTCACGTGAATGGCACACTGACAAGGATCAGAGCAATCCAAATCTTTCTTATGTGTGTTATTTTTGTCTGTATTTATCGTTTTTTCTTTTATCTCCTGCAGAATGTGACAAGCTGAGGAAAGATGGTTTCCGGAGCTCGCAGTACTACTCTCAGGGTCCCATCTTCAATGACCCCGCGGAGTCCACCATCAGCATGCAGGACGAGGAAGATGATGAAAATGATAAAAAGGTAAATGAACACAAACACTCCAAAGTAACTGGTTAAACAGTCACACAAAATGTTGTGTACAAACACAATCAGGAACTGTATGAAGAACAAATCTGGTGCTGATTCAGCTTCATGGCAGCTTGAACTGTGTCACACTGCCCTCTAGTGGTCAAATATAAAAATACACCCATTCCTTAGTTTAATCAGGTCTTTGTAAATGACTACAACATGTTTATTTTGTCAACATATAACACAAGAGTGCCTGGAAATAAGATTGTCCTCTCTGGTTTCATTGTGCTCACTGATATCATCAGATAATCAAATGCTGATAGTACAAGTACATAGAGCACCAGAGCGCTAAGCTAACACTTTACATTTTGAGACTCAGTATCAATTAGAAGAAAAACAAACAAGTTAGATTGAGAGTTCAAGTCAGTCTGTTTATATTTCGTATCTATCTCTTACCTTTCATGCATTTTCAGGCAGCGTTAAGTGTAAAGCGTGAATAAACACATGCTGGCTCTTGTTGGTTCTGCATTACACTTGTTTTTCCTCTACACTTGGTGGGGCTGTTGTTCCACCACTTCCACCGAAGTGTAATTTCATAGTAGGGTGACAAGAGGAGAGAAAGTCAAACAGCGAGAGAGAGAGAGAGAGAGAGAGAGGGAGTGAGGCAGAGATGAAGAAAACAAACACAGACTACATAGCTATCATTTGTTGCTCTTTTAGCTGGCAGACCATTAGTGTGAAGTGAAGCGTAAATGACAGCCAGATAGCCTCCTGTTTTCTCATTCTTTATAGTTTTCACACAAAATGTGATGTGAAGGGGTCCTGAAAGACTCTCTATAATTATCCAGGTCTCTTTCCCCCCCTTAAGCCCATTGATGCCAGCCTGGCTTGAGCCTTGAAGTATATTACGTGCTATTGTCTTTCTTAACTGTGCGCTCCTACATGTCCTCGGCTGTCTTTTAAAATTCTGCACACTCACCACTACTCCCTTCAACACCAGCCAATACCACCCGCCTTTGTTCCTTTCTGCCTTCCCTCCCCTTTCCTCTGTTAGTCCCCCATTCTCCTCTCTTCCCCATCAGCTCCTGTTGTCCAGAGACCAGTGAGTCTAACTTTACCTGACAGCAGCCTCAAAAGGAGAAACAAAGCTCCTTGTGGAGCCACAATGATGCAAAATATAAGGCCATGCTTGCCAACAAACTACTGCATAGATTCTGTCTTTGAATCCTCTTCTGTTGTCCCCCATATTCATCCATCTATCCATGGTTTGTGTCAAAGCACTTGTTATCACTTTTACCAGCCAGAGTGAAGTTTAAGAACTTTTAAATAGACAGTGGTGGACATGATGAGGAACTATTGCTGTATTGTTTTCTTTGGGCAGCTTTATTCTAGCAACTTTCAGTCTCTTCAAAATGATTAAACTGAGGATTTTCAGAAGGAGTTTTCCCATTTTGCAATGTTTCCTACCTGTTCTAGATCGAAGCATTCAAAGTGAAATCTGATGTCTATGCTCTTGGGATTTATTTGGGATTAGTTATGTCCACTCTGCTTTAAATCCCACTTGTGTTTACTCAGATGGGCATGGACATCAAATTTCAGATGGAAATTGAGAAAACTGGATTTTTCTTTTCTCTTGTACTGATGGCTAACAGCTGATTTTCAAACCTGAATGCGGCAGTAAAACCTTGTTTTCTGTTGTCTCTCTGCAGTAAATTCTCCTTCAGGATGAGAAACTGTTAGTGTGTGAATACAGTTTTAATGCATGAGTGATTCTCTCTCTCTTACCGCTGTTGCTGTCTTGCGTTTATCCTGCCATCTCCGAGCGGTCTGCCAGTGCACTCTGATAGCTGTTTGTGTGCGAGCCAGTGTTTCCATTTGGGTTTGATTGATCGTGAAACATGTTTATAGCACCACGAGCCTCTAAAGGTCACAGCAGTCTCATATATTGAAGTCTGTTTGTGCGTGTCAGTATAGCAAATGCAATCTGCCAGTTACAGTTTTGGACAATTAAGTTTTACTCGACTTAATCCCCCCTTATATTTACTTCTTTTGTGTTGACATTTTACCTAAACTTTTATATGCATGAGTTCTCTGCTCTGATTCAATTTGACTTCACGTTTGTTTTCCATTACCTTTCATCAACTCACATTGTGTTTCATCTATCTCACTGCTGTCATTCTCTTTCCCCTCCTGTGTCCTTTCTTGTCACTCTCATTTTCTTCCTTCTCTCCTTTTTTTCCTGTTACCTTTCTTATTCACTTCAGTCCTTTGTCCTCTTCTTTCATTTTGAACAAAGAGCTGGTGTGCTCAAATCAAAAAAAACTCTCCAATCACTGTCAACCAGTGTCAACCCAAAGTGATTACTGTATGCATGAAAATGTCAGCACCCGTTATGAAACATGAAACCTTTAATGAGGAAAATTGAAAGCATTTGAAAAAAGATGGATTTGGCTGAGTTCAACGCTTCAGTCAGCGTTTTACAGAAGAATGTGAGTGTGACGCCTCTGGAAAAGTCGCACCAGGTGACTTACCGGTGACAATTAAACAAAAATGGGAGAAGAAAATACCATTGAGATGAAAATTACGAAAGAATAATATCTCAAAGGAAACGAGAAATGTGGATTGAAAGGTAAAACAAGCTGCAAAACAAGTTATGTTCCTCTCTGTTGTCACTGTAGATATTTTTCATGTCAACCACTTAGATGAGCAGCACAAATGTGTATTTACACCAGAAAAACATATTCATCATAAAACACATCTAATATTGCAGGGAAAATCCAGCTCCTCATTCAAGCTCCTTGGAATCTCCAATTGAAGTTAATAAATCCAGTAGGCCTCTAAACAAGAGTCCTCACATAGTCACAAACCATATTACCACTTTTTTTTTTTTTACCATATGTCTTGTTACAGCACTCATCATGTTTTATTTTGTATTCAGTCCACAGCTTCATCAGCAGAAGACAACAAATCCCAGCTTTCCATGAGACCCCATACCCCGCTGGGAAGTAGTGAAGGAGGGGAGGGGTCAGAGGTTGACGGACAGGTGGGATGGAACAAGTCTGCGCCCCTCCCCACCCCAGAGGAGAAGATGAGGCAGACCGCCAAGGCCGTGCCCACAGACATAGTTGCCATCAACGTCACAGGTATGACCTCTTAGTAATCCATTTCTCCATCTCTCAATCATTAGTGTGTCAATCTGTCCCCATCAGTGTTAGTAGTGGAAAACAGATTTCCTGATCATCTAGATCCGTAGATACAACTCTAGTTAGAAGTACTTTGATTCTGCTCTGACTCGTCTCTGGTCATAATCTGAAAAACAAACCAACATTCACACATTTGTTTTGTTTGTCTAGTTTGTTGTTTATTTGTCTGGATTTTTCTGACATTTTTGGACCTTTTTTCTGGATTTATTTTTGCAATGTCGTAGCTTCATGTCCTGCTTAACCCTAGTTTAGGAAAGTGTTTAGCTTAGCATGTAAGCATGCTGTTATTTGCTAAGTCCGGCTAAACACAACGCACATCTGAAGCTGATGAGAATGTTGTTAATTGTTCAAGTCTAAGTGACGGGACAAATTGACATTTTGGCCTAATGGTGGCGCTATATTCACACTAAAGGGAACATGAATTTGTGTGACAAATTTCATGACAGTCCAACCTTTACTTCAGATATTTCAGTTGGGTGTACAATCCTGGTCGTGACTAGAGCCACGGGGTTAATTTGCTGATAAAAAAAAACAAAAACAAAACTACCGTCTTAACTTTTGAACATCTTGTGATTTTATTGGTCCTCTCATTCAATGCTCAACAACGCAGAGAAATGGGAAGTGACCCAACAAGCAAAATGTCAGACTGGTCCTTTAATCAACCCTCTGTGGCTGAGTGGGTATAGACTAATCAATTACTGTATCCACTCATCCACTGAGAAAAAAACTGCATGTGTCAGTCATGGATGTCTGACTCTCCTCCTCCACCACTGTGTGTATTCCCCCCCCCCTCCCTCCATGCTGCTCAGAGACTGACCTTCACCTTCCTTTCTGCGTGTGTGAGCGGCTGTTTGTGTGTGAAAACGGTTTGACAGCTTATCCAAGGGTCAAGGCTTTTTTCACTCACTTTATGTCAGATCACAGGGTGTATGACAGACGAACACAGCAAGACGTGTTCATGCAATTCCCTTGTTAGCATGTCACATTCTGCAGTGCTTTCTGCCACACAGAAGCCACACACATATATTAGGATTGAGCATCTTATTCTGAGAGTTCAGATCATTTATAGTTGACTATGCAGCTTGTCTGACTTCTCACTCATATGACTTTATATATACTCAAGCCAGATGTCCTATATAAGGTGTAAATAACAAATGAGCAACAGCACCAGACTAAAAAAAATCATAGTTCAGAAACTATATCTGAGTTTTACAGTTTTCAAATCCAATATAACTCCAGTCCCATCATCCTTTGGCACTAATGAGAGCTTAATGTGGTCCCACTCCACACAAATCACTGTAGACTTCATCTCCTGTCACTTTAGATTACTCAGCGAGACAGAGTTAAAAAAAAAGAAAAACACACACACACACACACACACACACACACACACACACACACACACACACACACACACACACACACACACACTCAGAAGGTCCCTGGTCTCCCCCTGTGTCTGTCACTGTAAGGGCAATGTGATAGACAATATCTGCTCCCATATCAATTTCTATTTCCCTAACGGCTGCAGGCTTTCACCAGCTAGCCAAACAGCGGAAAGAGGAGGGGATACGTGTATATCGTTATACCCTCAGGAAAACTGGACAGAGAGAGAGAGAGAGAGAGAGAGAGAGAGAGATACTGAGGAGACTTAAAGATAAGATGCAGTCGTCTTTGTGGGACACACTATTTATCGCTGGTGTGGGTGTTTTCTTTTTATAGCTGCAGAGAGCGACATTGCAGTTACAGTTTTCAAAACATTCTACGCAAGGGTTCAGTGAGATAAAGAGTATTCATTAATCTATCTTTTCTCACTAAATATTAGCCTAAGCTATTTTTAGATCTGCATAAACTTCTGGTTATGAACTTATTTTGTTATCAAATTTGAAGCACATAGTAGTGTGTGTGTGTGTGTGTGTGTGTGTGTGCGCGCGCACTTGCATGCTTCAACTCCTGTCTATTGCACGTGTGTATTTCTTTGATAAGAGCATGAAGCATGAACCATACATCTCACATGTATCATGTATGTTTACACCTGAGCTACCTGAGGGTTGAAAAAGTAACATTAACCATCAGCCAAAAAAAAAAGGTTTTCTTTGCCAAGCTCTTTTTAAAAAAATAATATTTTGAGTTGTAAGGCTAAAAACAGATGAATAGATATTTGTAGCTGGTGGATGAAGAGGTTAAAGGGTCACGTCCATCAAGTAGCAGTTTAACATTTGCTCTATTTCCTCCAATGTTCTAATGCAATGCAGTTGTTGTTGTTAAAGTATACGAGAGGAAATATTTTCCTCCACCCAATGAAATGGAGATGATTGGAAAGTTATCAAAGGCATTCTAAGCAGTAATCACTTACATAAAGATTCCACAGTAAGGTCTTAAATAATTTTAGGATCCACTTATAGATATTAATAGAGATTTGTTATGTTAAGAGTTCATGTTTAAAAAAATGTATCGGCTGATTTTGTATTTTCTTTAACTCTCAAAAATCCACATGGCTAACAACCTTAAAAATATCAGTAAGGGTTGAGCTGCAGTTTTTTTTTTTTTTAAACTACTGTTTTAGTTGCTATGAAAACTGCGGACGGTGTGTCCTATGTGAGGCCTCATGGAGACAGCTGCACTGTGTTTGGGTAGCACCTATAAAGATAAAAGATGATATTTTAAAACTGAAAAATTAAACTATAACTATAAGTAAACTATCTGCATATCTATAACTATCTCCATGGTTGTATGCCATTTGGGGGAAATTAGAAGATGTTTTGATAAAATTAGGTTGGACTGACCCGATATGTTTCTCTCCCTGGTTTTGCATGTTAAAAAAAAACAAAAAAAACTATTCTGCATGTTATTGAGTTTGTTCCTTCTGACTAACCCACTGCTGTTTGCCTGTGTGTCCGCCTGCCTTGCTCTCGCCCTCCCGGCTAACAGGGGCAGTGTTTGACCGACAGGCGAGCATCCGGCGCTCCCTCATTAACACTGACACCGTGTCCCGCCGGCCCAAGAAGGTCAAACGCAGAAAGACTGTATCAGGGCTGCCTGACAACTTCAACCTGGAGCTAGGTATGGATTGCTGCGGGGCAATATGTTGCCCTCTACTGTCCACAGACCTGTACCAACACTCTGGACAAGCATCCCTCCTTCTTTCCTTACACTGACTAATTCAGTTATTTAAACCTGTTTTAATACTGAGCAGAGAATCTACTCGCTCCAGCAGTATTGTTCCAAGTTAGTCATATTTAGGGGGGAGGAAACCACATATGCAGGTCCACAGTGTGGGATCAAGGCCAAGCAGCTGTTCAGTCTCTCCCTCTTTCAGCTCTACATACCAAGTGTCCTCATTTGCTCTCCTCCATCCTGTTTTACTGCTTCCACAGCAGTTATGGAATTCTTTTCACTAGTTTTTTTTTTAATATGCATAGTTTCTTCTTTTCTAGAAACGTTTGCCTTCAAAGAATCTCATATAAGACTTTGTTGGAAAATAAGGAAATGTAGAAGTAAAGAACAAGGGTTAGCCGCTCTTTATTACGGATGGTAACATAATCCTTCAGGGGTCAACTTTCTTTAGCCCTTTTCAGTAAACTGTGTGTGTTAATTGTGTCTGTGCTTTAATCCTGGAGCCATATTGATAATCTAAGCTTGTATCCCATGTGTGTCTTGCTTACCAATAGGCCCCCTGATCAAGGGAACCTAAATCATCCAATAACCCTCTTTTCTGCCTCCGAGTGGGGGAAAAATAACATACATGAAGGTTTAGACATCGCCTTCTCTGAGTTACTAAGCTGAGTTGGTGTTTAGTGAGCTCTAAGATCAGTAAGCTGACACTGTGTTGTGCTGACGGCACCGCATGGCTGCTGTTTATTTACACGCCTCTGAACTGAAGGATGGCAGACGTGTTTAAAGAGAATGTCGTATATATTTCTGTGCGGCAAGATCACATTCCTGATAGGAGAAGAGCTTAAAAGTCCAGTTAGTGCCCAGCTGACGACAGCCTCTGAATGTCATGATTACTGGGTCGGGGTAATTGTCCCAGTGCTTCATCCCTCCCTCTCCTCGCACTGCGAAGTAGACCTGCAGCTTAATCTATCGCAGCAGCAGCAGCAGCCAAGCTGTCACTCCAGCTTTTAGCAAAAGGAGGAAGAGAGTGTATGTGTGGTTAAGAGAGAGACGAGAAGGGAGAGAGAAGAAAGGACGCAAGTGTTAAGTGTTCCTTATTTGGGATACGAGCATCAACAGGGGAGCCACCACAGATGGGAGACAAACTAGACAGCCTCTCGTGTTTTACAATTCATTCTTCAAATTGTTTGTTTACGAGCCGGTATGTTCAGTGCTTTTTTGTCTTTGTGGTATCTGCATTTCTAAATGTCCTTGTCTCTCTCTCTCTCTCTATGCATTTCTCTGTATGTTCTGTCCTGCATGTCCTGTGCATGACTTTGTCAACCTTGTATACGTGTTCACCTATGTCTCTGTGTATGTTTCTGTCATGTATGTGTTGGTGTTTCTGGCTGCTTCATTTCTTACCAGCTGTCTGTCCTGGACCCGGCGATTAGCTTTTTTTTTTTATCAGACTGAGCCAAAGCTAGAAAAGAATGAGAAGCAGACCAGAGAGTCTCTGTCTGTCTTCGCATCCTTTCCTTCTTAATGAAAACCAGAAGTTATTAGCGTATATAACAGGGTTAAAGCAAATCTAATTAATTAGCTACCCTGTGACCACAGTTTGTTTAACAGTCCAGATTTGTGGCTGATGTAGCCTGACAGAGGAATGAGAAGGAAGCAGAGAAAATAACATATTTTGATCAATCCTAGGTTTATCTTATTTTCTTTATTTCTTCGACAGCTGCAAAGGGACATGGTGGAGAGCTCCGGCCGCATTCCATGTTCATCCCGGGTCAGTACTCCACCTTGGGCAGAGCTGTGAGCGTCAGCTCAACACTTCGACGTTCACAGACTAAAGACACCAGCTGCCAGACAGAAGAAATTAAGATCGTTCCCCCATCAATGAGGAGAATCCGGGCTCAGAGAGGCCAGGGAATCGCTGCTCAGATGGCTGGAATCTCTACTTCCTCTTCAACTGGAAGTATTTCGATCTCAAGCAGCGACAGCTCTGGAATCTTGATGCTGCAGAACCAGTTTAATGGAGACCCTTCCCGCTTTCACAGTCTGCCGCGCCAGGGCGCCAGGGTGTCCCTCAGCGCTGATCCCATCTACAGCAGCACCCCCATCAAGTCGGTGGAGCAACTGACTACCCAGAGGCAGATTGGGAAGCTTCAGGTTGATGAAACCGCTGTCCACATGAGACACGCCCCAAGGTCAGGCACCCTGCCCAGGCCGAAGTCTCAGGAGGTGAGGGGGACCCAAGCAAGTGATTGGGGTGGAGGTCCAGCTTGTGTAGTCTCCCCACATGCTGCTTACTCCACCTCGCTCATTCCAAATGCCACCATGTCTGGCTCCTCCGAGGTTATCACCCTGAACACATCTGCTCAGCTCCCCCACTCCCCTGCCTCGGCTTACCCCACAGCTCGGCCGCTCAGCTTGGCCTACTCCACCAACACGGACCACCTGGTCTCCAGTCCAGGAGCCTTCACTCACAGCTCTACCTGCCCAGCCCTTGCCACTTCGACACCCACTCACGCAGCCAACGATGGCCGCCTGATCGTCGCAGCCCCCGCTAGCGAGTCTGGGCAATCAGACAGCAGCATTCACAGCCACAGCACCCTGGCCCCAACGCCACCATCCTGCCTGCAGGAGGAGCATTGGATCTACGACACGCCAGAGAATGTGGTGGTTCAACACCGTACTCTCACCTCCAGCTGCTCCACTCCCATCAACCAGCTGTACAGCAGCCTGGACCATTCCTCCAGGACCACCACTGACTCCAGCTCCCTCTATTCCCAAGATAATGACGGGTACTACACCTCCATGCACATGGACTCAGGCCTGCGCTCTCGTAGCCATGGCAGCGGGCCCAGTGCAGCAGCCGGACGAGCCACGAGGCACAGCATGTACGAGTGCCGTGAGCTGGCAAATCAGGAGGACTCCGGGAGCTTGTACAGCGATCGCTCTCTTTCCCGAAGCATTTCCCTGCGCAAGTCCAAGAAGCCCCCACTGCCACCAGCTCGCACAGACTCTCTGAGACGCAAGCCTGGAGGGAAAAAGCCGCTCGGAGGTGTGAGCGCCATCAGCGGTACCAACGAGCCAGACGGAGCCATGCTGAACGAGACTCTGATCGCCAGCTTGCAGCAGAGCCTTCAACTTGGCCTGAGAGGAGGGAAAGGAAAAGGGGCTTCACCTTCGTCACCCTCTCACAGCCCCAGCAGCGACTACGACGACCCCTGGGTGCTGCGGCCGCGCAGTCAAAGTAGCATCAGCGCAGGGAGCTCTGCAGCATCATTTAGGGCTAACGCGAACGGTGGAGGCGTCTCAAACGTGTACTCATTGTGCCACATGACGCCTGCTCAGAGTGAGACCAGCAGCTTACGCTCGGACTACGCTGACTCCTGGGGCTACTACATGGACTACCCTCGTAACCATGGAGACCAGAGGGAACAGACTCCTCCAGAACACAACACTAATAACCTTTCCAATGGGGCTCAAATGGGAGACTTACAGAACGGAGGGGAGATTCACAAAAACAACCAGGCTGCAGGAGCTCCAGGACAGGAGGGGAGAGTAGCAGTAAAGCCCAAAATGTCCACCTCCTCCCCGGACAGAGTTCACAGACTGACCTCACCATCCAGCGGCTATTCCAGCCAGTCCAACACCCCCACAGCCGGAACCCCAGTGCCCTCGGTGGTCAGGTCCATGTCCCCCTCGGGAAGCCGACCAAGGCCCAAAGTCCCAGAGAGAAAGTCATCCCTTCTCTCCTCTGTGTCTATGTCCTCCTCTTCAACCTCCCTGTCCTCTAACACCTCTGACTCACTGAAAAGCTTTGGCCCCGCTCCTCCCCCTCCACCACCCCTTCCGCTTTCCTCCTCCTCCACTCCAAACACCCCTATGAGCCCACCTCCTCCTTTCCCTCCCCCTCTGCCACCAAGTTCCTGCGAAGGTACTCCTCCGTCATCTACTCAACAGGGTCCAACTCTGAGGCTGACCCCTGCCTGCTCCACCTCCCCAGAGTTCCCTCCTCCTCCAACCCCTGAAATGCTAATCTCCCCAAGTTCGTCCTTTAACGGGAGCTTTAGTCCTCCCCCTCCACCTCCCCCTCCAGTCCCCTCCATGGGTCCACCTCCACCTCCTCCACTGCCTGCTTTTGTCCCATCCTCCTCCCCATCTTTTGTGAAGGCAGCGAAGGATTCTCCTAAACCAGAACATTCAAGCAGCCCGAAAAAGTCACCTAAGCCCCTCATCACTCCGTTTGCGCTGCAGAGCGTTCAGCTTCGCTCTGTAAAATGCCCAGAGGAGAAGATTAATGGCAAATCAGAGCACACCAGAGCTCAGGAAACAGGCATGGACCTCCTTCAGGGTCTCAAACCCCAGAACCAAGAGAAGTCTTCTCCCCTGGAGCATCCCAACATATTATGCCTGTCAAACTGCTCCCAGGAGGTAGATTCACGTAACTCCTCACCATCGCCTGTCTCAAAGCTCTTAGAAGATTTCTCTTTTGACTGCAGTATCACAGACTACACACCAGAGAGTGCTCTCATAAATGGAAAAGGCGAGGATCAGAGTTACATTTTCTTAAATGGAAAGGAGCCGTGTCCCCAAGAGAGCTCCAAAAGCTCTCCTGCCAAACAGAAACCTCCGGCAGTCTCCAAGAAACCCAAAATCTCTTTTTTACCACCGTTTAACGCCCAAACGTTCAATGAACAGGCTCCATCTTCACAGGAAGACATACCCATCCTGTCACACACAGAAGACCAAGTAGATGGACCGAAAAGAGACACAAAGGAAGAGGAGAAAGAAATAAAAGTTGAGCAACGGGAGGTAGACGAGGAGGACATTTCCGAGAGTTCAGAGCTTCTTGTGGAGAGCAGCGAAACGTCCACAGTTAGCCCGGACGAGCTCCAACTCTCTGCTCCTTACGGCCAGGAGACAAGGTTTGAATATGAACTGTGCACTAATGGGGAGGCTCATGAAGAGGAAGAGGAGGAAGGAGATGGAACAAGTAGCACGACTGGATCCGTTAGCTCCAAGGACGACGACAATGGTGAGTTGATGTGTCCTTTTTTTTTCTTTTTTTTTTTATCCAAACGCAAGTTAGAAATTCTCAGAAACAGATGTAGGAAAAGTGTGGATAGTTTCAGTAAATACTCAAATGTGATGTTTAAACTCATTACCATAATCCTCTATGGTTAGTAGTGGTGCGGATGCCTGTTGGGTGTGCGGCCAGCTCCTCAAGCAGCTGTGAAATTGATTTTTGCCCTCCAAAAGAAAAGCATCCAAACTTCAAACCACAGGCTTTTAAAGGTTGAAAACTGTGAAAACAGCGCAAGATAGACGGCTTATCACAGAGAAAGCACTGCTGCAGCCGCTTGTATTCATCCTCTCTCACTCTCTTTTCTACCCATCCTTCTATATTTCATATGCAGAGATCTCATGTGTACTGTCCTTTCCCTTTTCCCGCATTGCTCTTTCTCTTTCCCCCTACCTCCTCCTTCTTTCACACACCTCAGCCTCTACTGTCTTTTCGCCTCCACTCCACCATCCATCTTTATTTCCAAATATCAATTTTTGCTTCTCTGCTTTTCCCTTTTCCTCACTGCTAATCTCTCGTTTTCAGTCAGCCCCCCCCCCCCTCTCTCTCTCTGTCCCACTCCCAATCTTTCCCCTCTTCCTTCTCTCTGAGGTAAGGGAGGGGGCAAGCGTCCCAGGGGTGATGCTTTTTTTTTTTTTTTTTTCTTCGTGGTTAGCGGAAGGGGGGGAGGGGCTGCATCGTATCAGAGGGGAGGGGAGGGGAATAGATCTGATGAAGGGGATGAAGGGGAGGATGGGGAGAGCGTAAAGTGAGACTGCCTGCAGCGGCTCAGGCAGTCGGAGCGCAGACGTGAGTGCAGAGGATGAGAGGAGGAGGAGAAGGGGGAGGACAAGAAAAGAGACTAAACTAGAGAAGAAGAAAAGAGAGGAGGGGAAATCCACAGACGATAAGAAAATGTAAGAAGACAGTCGGTTACATCCTCCGTACAACTTCAGCTTTTATAGGCAGACAGGTTAATGCGACAGGATGAGTGTGTAACACTGAAGCGTGCTCTTGTCCTCTCTTCTAACTGTGTGTGTGTGTGTGTGTAACTTGTTTGTTTCCTAGGTGAAGTGTTTGACTCCAGCACGGCTGAATCGTCTCCAGCCCCGTCGGCCAACGGCACCCCTGAGGGTAAAATGGTGACCCCTACTCCCTCAAGGACCCGAACCACGGAGGACCTCTTCGCTGCCATTCACAGGTACCAGGATGCATTTCTCTCTCTTTTTTTTTATACTCGTGTCAGTCCGTCATCGACTATTACTCCAACTTCTTTGCTCCAACTCCCCATGTATAATTTATCCCACTTTCTTTTCCTAGTTGTTTTTTCTCTCGTAAACCACAACATATCACTCTAGACTTCCTATCCATCATTTCTCCTGTTCTCCTGGTCTCATTTCCATTACCCCTTCTCTCCTCCTGCTCTTTCTGCCCTCTCAGTCGTAACTTTACCTCAGCATTGTCCCGTCTAGAGCGTACTTCTGATGACACATCTTTGGAGTCAGCTCCTCAGAAGAAGCAGCTTTTTCCATCCCTTGTCCGTTCGGGGATTACTTGGGACGGCAGAGTGACTCCGTCGTCACATGTTTATCGAGTCATCTGCGTTAGTGGAGTCACATTAACGTTGTTCGTTCTCAGCTGGAGAAGAAAGGCGGCTGCTTCATCCATTATTAAGCAACTGAACACCCTTCGGTCCAAATCTAGGTTAGAGGCCACCTTAGAGATTCCTCTGCAGTCTCTGACATATATTGCATACGTGATCCTGTGCTTCAAAGGCAGCTACACACATAAATTTCTCATGCAGCCCGCCAGTTTGTGTTTCATGGTTGTGCGGTGGCAGTTGGGAGTCCTCTTGTGCATCACAGGATTTCATTTCATGGGGTTTTAGTCCTGCTGCAGACAGATTGTAGATATCTTCATGGTGGGCATCACGTGTGCTAAGTGCGATTTATGGTGCCTTTTAATTAGACATGAGGATCGTGTGTGGAAAACCTCACAGCGGAATTGTGTTTGTTTTCCTCGCTTAACTGCACTCCTCCTCCTCTACACCTCCTGAGTCTGAACCGTACTGTATAGAATAACTTTACAGATTTTTACATGTGGGGGAAGTGTTAACACACTCCTGGTGTTGCTGTCACAGAGAGACACCAACAAGAACAGAATCACACTCAGAAACACTTGCACAATTGAAAGATGGATTTCAAGTAACAAACATTAACAACAAAAAAATAAATTCTATTTCACTTTTACATACAAGCCTACAAATGTATATTTTACCTCGCACTGGCGCTGTCTACACAACCTCTGCAACATTTCTTCTCCCCTTCTCACCTCTCCAACACCTTTTTGTTTTTGTTTTCTCTTTTCATTTCCCTTCTACTCTTTTCTGTAGATCTCTAGGGGAAAACAGAGAATGAGGAAAATCTTAAATGAAATGCCTTTACAGCTGCAGCAGAAACGTAAAGCCTGTCTGGTGGTACAGCCATTTAATAGGACAAAAAAATCGATCAAGTCTTTGGAGATATTTCCATAATTGCTGCCTTGTTTACCCCTGAGAGTTGGTTTCACTGCCTTTTCAATGCAGTCATTTGTTGTTTGGGAAATCCACGACCTCAGAGTTCGGTATGGAGCCGTCTTGGTTGTGTCTGAATTCAGGTGTGTGAGTGTCTGCACGTGGGAACATGTGTGAGAAAAGTCTTACATAATGCTGTTGTGCTAATGTGGCGAGGGAGCTCACAGGAGACGCTGGATAATGTGGTTGAATTTAGGGCACACACATTCTTTCCCTAAAACAGAAAGAAAATGTATACCTACCCACGCACAAGCCATCGTTTGACCTTCACGTTCTCTACGGGGTTTTTTTTTTGTCCCTTATGGAAGAATTTGTTTCTGTAGATCTAATCTGAGGATTAAGGATATTTTCTTACACGTCCATCTCTTCTCTCTTTACCTTCAGCATCATCTCCCTCATCAAAGATTCTGCATTTTTTTCATGTCTTTAATCATCTCTGTCTCCCATTCTGCTCCTCTCTCCCTCCACATCTAGTGGGGGCGTGCAGTTGGGGGGTGCATCCTTTCTAGACAGGTGCGGACTCGGAGCAGCAAGTAGCCCCTTCCCTTTAAATAGCAAGCCTTGTTTCAGCCACAACAGCAATGCTACCTTTGGATTAGTAACTCTAATCCCTCATTGCAACCCCCTGTACATCGGATTAATAAGGCTGTTTCCCTGCTAGCCCTAATTCCCTGTTTTCTGCCAGTCCCAGCCTTATGGCTCTGCTTTGGAGCAGGAGTTATCGACGGTGTAGGCTGACTGTAGATCAACCACTCTCATGCTCCCGCTGAGAGGAGGTTGAATCGTCGTTGTGTGATTAAAAACTGCTTTGGGCACTTTTCCCAGTTTGTGTTTTTGATTAATTTTCATTGTGCCGCGTCTGCGCTTTTCTGCTGAGTTGCAGCATTTGCAGCTTTTCCTGATAAAAACGAATGTCTTTAACACAAATGTATAACACTCTACTCATTGCTCTCCTTTGTTGTTTTTTTTTTTTTGCCACTCGGCGCTGCGTATTGTTTTACTTCTTTTAGAATCATGCTGTGACGCACGATTGCTGGGGGCAGTGCTGACATATGGCAAATTTGGGACAAGGATTTGAGGCGTGTGGGCCGAGTATTTTAAGTGCAGTCATTTTTTTTCTCTGTTTCTTTGTTGTCATTGACTAAAGACAAAAATCAAAAGGCCTGGTTGAGCATCTACCTCAGGCTTCGTTCTGTTCTTTTATATGAATTCCCATATGCTGCATCCTAATTTTAATTAGGGTATTTGGATTTGTTGCCAATCCATTGTTTGCTGACAAAACTGCCCCCAACTCCTGCAGTATTTATTCTTTCTCTTCCATCTGTTACGGTAAAATGCACTTCAGTTATTTTATTTGTGCACATTTAACCCGGCTTGCACTCACTCATTCTGCACAATTCACACAAACTATCACATCATTAATCTGATTTGAATGTCTTTCTTCAGGTCAAAGCGGAAGGTCCTGGGTCGAAGGGAATCTGACGAGGAAAAGTCTCGCACTGGGAGCCAACCCCAGTCTCCACCTGTCACCCCTACAATCACGCCCCCTGCATCCATATCCCCGTCTTCCCGACAGACCAGCTCCATCCAGCGAAACCTCCGCAAGTCCTCCACCAGCAGTGACACCTTCAAGGCCCTCCTCCTGAAAAAAGGCAGCCGCACAGAGACCAGCTTCAGGATGTCTGCCGCCGAGATGCTTCGCACGACCGACCCTCGCTCGCAGCGAACGCGCTCAGAGTCGGCATTAGACTCCCCCGCAGCTTCACCCTCCTCCCCTACACACAGCCCCCTTACCTCCCCTGGGCGTGGTAAACGGGCAACAGAGGAGTGGAGCCGCTACGAGGCCTTGTCTCTGTCTTCACCGACTTCGCCCTATTCGATTGGCGGGTTCAAGTACGGACGCTCACGCACGCCACCCTCTGCTGCCAGCAGCAAGTACAACGCACGCAACCGGATCCTCAGCAGCCCGATGACTGTAATCTGTGAGCGAGAGGGCGAGCTGGCTGAGAGCGAGTACGGAGACACTGCAGAAAGTCTGTCAGGTCCCAAGAATCAGACTCTCCCTGTGCTCCAAGACTCTAATGGCACTTTATCTGAAGAGAGCAGAAGTTAGAACGCAACAAAGTCCCTGAAACGCAGGGAGCTGAACATTCATCATATGCAGGTAGTGGGCAGGAAGAGGAGCCAATAAGAGGCCCTCTAGAGACACCTTCCTGAGCCCCACCCCTTCAGTGCTGCCCATGAGGGAGCGGACGTGTCGGGACCTGATGTGAGGTCAGAGATCACCCAAACATGGACCGGGTTGCACTGAGTCTGAAGTGGAGGACTGGTTCTGCTGCAGCTTTTTTGTTAATCCAATGATTCTCTCTCCCTCTTCTTTGTTTGCTGACTTTTATGTTGAGGATAGTGTTTCCTTCCTTTAAACCTGGTGTTCTAAGTTTGTTTTCCATTTGTTTTGCTGTTTTTTTTTTTTTTACATAATTGTCCTTAACATGCAGGAACATTTGGGGGTTTTTTGAACGACAAGTTTACGAGGGCAAACAAAGGTGAACTGAAGGACTTGAAAAGTCACAGGTTTTGTGATGAACTTTGCTACTGCAGTGCTCTGTAGCTAGGCAATGAGAAAGAGTGAACAGTAATGGTTTAGATGCTTCTTAGCTTCTGCATCTCTCTTGGTTCTGAAAGTGTTGGAGAGCACTTGGTTTGCAGGTGTTGGCCTAATGCAGCCCATCGAATGTTCTATAAAGAATAGGAAGTAGTGGGAAGCCACCGCTTTATGCTCGAACTTTGCTGCAGTTATCACCAAGTTTTGTTTTCTGCTTTTAGGTCAGCCTTTCAAGTTTGCAGAGCTGGTGTGTTCAGTGTTCCAGAGGAAGTGCAGAGGGCTCAGTGCTGCCACCTAGTGATGGACAATTGGGTGTACAACGTCTCACCCAGAAGAGCAGATTTTAACTAAAAAAAAAAAAGGCTCATAAAACCTCTATTAATGGAATTTTAGTTTTGAGATTTTTGCACCGTGCATAGGTCTTTTTTCTTTGTGAGTTAGAAACCTACGTTTTAAAGATTGTTTTAACAAACAAATGATGTCATGAGTTGTGATTTTAAGAATCTATAAATGTCAAGCCAGAAATGAGGATAGGAATAAAGCTTATTCTACCGTCGGGGGGGGGGGGGGTCTTTTAGCGATCATGTTTGTTACCAAAGAGCTGAAAAATGAAATGCTGGCTATAAAACTGGAAGTGAACACAATCTGAGAGTGTGACTGCTTAACTCGAGCATTAGGTTCAGCGTTTGTTTGCTTGGACCTGTTAGTAGCTTTTAGGCTTGAAATGATTCCTAAAATGCTGTTGACCTTTCATTTGCAGTTCTTTATTGTTTGGTATGTAAATAGATAGAGAAATGAGTTTTAAGTAACAATCTGGACTTATTTTCAAAGACTTTGTACATTTTTAGAGCCCTGTGTTTGTGGAGGGAGGTGGTTTCTTTTTGTAGATTATTTATTTTCTTTAGCAGGCCTGTGGTGCGCTGTCATCATCAACCAGCAAGCTGACAAGCAGGCACCAGGAGGTCAAGGGGCTACATTTACTCTGCTGATCCCATCAGGCCATTTCATCCATTTAAAGGTGCTTCAAAGCAACAACGAAAATGCAATAATGTCAATATTTATGCTTAAGCCTCCTACTGCCCTTACTCTTGAGTCATGCAAAGCCTCCATTGGTGCTCACAACCGAGTAAATGTGGCCTCTTTAGAGTCATAAACTGACCCTGTGGTTTAATCACCTGTGACCAAACTGTGTCTCCCAGCACCCGCCCGGCTGCGATGGAGCGCTTGAGAGGATCTCTGGTGACAGGAAACATCTCGATCTTAAAACAAGAGATCGTGAAAAGACCTGAGGATGGAGGTAGTGGTGCTGAAGGCAGGCTGCTAACGCTCTGTGTATGTCTGTGAAATAAAAAAAAAAAACAAGGTGATATTTAAAGAGTGGGTATCTGTGTCTTTATTTTATCAGTACTGTGCGACGGGAATACAAGGCCATCTGCCCAAATCGGCGCCTCATTAGCACTGTCACCATGGCACCCCAAACCCGTCCGTCACCGGGTGAGCTCCAGAGGCCGTTAATCACTCCCCCTTCCTCCCTGTGGGGTCGTCAGTTATGTCTCCTTCTCAGCCCATAATCAACCTTTACACTGACTTCAGATCAGAGTTGAACCAGTCTGTGTGCTGCCACCGCTAAACATTAACTACAAGTCTCCTCAACCTTTTAATCGCCTCAGCACGTCCAAGGGTTTGTTTGATCCCAAGGGCACCAAAACACGAACTACCCCTCTGTTTCTACAATGAAGCCCCTCCACCTCCCGTTCAGCAGAGTCACCTGCTGCCGGAGAGCTGCTTCCATCTGGCTGTCAGACACAGATCAATACAAACTCCTCCAGCCATAATCACACTATTGACACTTCACTTCTCTCCCTCTGCTCTTATATTTAGGACCCGCGGTTTAGTAAGACACCAATGTAGGAAGTGACAAATGGAACAAATCAACTGTATTGACTCGAGCACAGTGGAGGTGAATAGTTATCACCTGTGTTTATAGTGCGTCAGGAGGCTTTATGAATCACTGAGTCAACTGATGCTGCTTTACCTATTCACAAGTTAGAAAAGGACTGTTTGTTGATGTGCACGTTTCAGTCGCCTTACCAAGATAAACAAATATTTAACATAGCTCACGACACATTTCCAAAAATATTTTTATGAACATATGAGGTCAGGAGGACATTTGTTGTGACACTTAATTCATCTTGGTGTGACAAAGCATTTTAAAACATGTAAATGGTAAATTCTGCCTCGGAAAACATTAATGTAAATTACGTTCACATGCACAGAAAAGAAGCACTAACGCTCCGACAGTTTTGGCAAATATGGCTACCTAATTAGGATTATATGATGAAGGATCGTGAATATAATCGAATTTAAAAAAAACGTTATTACACTATGTCCTGTTCATCAATAACTGCTGACTCAAGGTCTCTCCTCTGAGAATCTGTTTTACATTCACTTACTCAACTTAGAATTAAACAGCGAGCCTCATTGTAAATGTCCCGTCCCCAGCAGCGTATCACCTCTCTGAGCACAGCCAATGAGATCCATCGACCTGTGTACACCAGACAAAGTGTTATTCTACGTGTGTGTGCCATTTATGCTGAGCGTCTGAACACGATATCGGGAACATTTCTGCCACAAATAAAAAAAAAAGAGTGACTCAGCAGACGTGAACCTGACGGCAGGAGGATGAAGGTGAGCGAGGATGAAGGGCGGCTGGAGCTGTGGCGAGGAATTCGTCCAACTGATAAAAGGTCATGACCGTCAAGAGTGTGGGGGACACTTTCAACTGTGTCCACTTCAGATCAGATAAAGAAAACAGTGAAGCTCCACTCGATTTGAACATTATACTCCAGTTAGTTCCATCCAAGTGATCTGATTGGATATGAGTGCTGAGAGTACAACAGCGCCGTGATTTAACTACAGGCATTAGTGAGGAAGGTGGTTCATATCACTGACTGGTTACACACCAAATTTAATTATATACAGATAAAGTATGTAACAAGTAGCTGGACTGTGGTAACATTTAGACACAAAGTTGCAAAAGTGCAGAGAAAAAGTTTGGGTTGCTTGGCAACAGTCCAGATCTGGTGAAGTCCTGAACCTAGCTGTTTAGGCAGAGCTAATGAAAAACAGATTACACAACAAGTAATCCGTTATTGCTGTTACAGATCATTCCTGAAAGCTGCTTGTGAAGCTGTTGTATGAAAACACTATCACTGTTCAGCTGTGAGTGTCTTCCTATCACAGAATCACTTCCATCCTGATAACGAGTACAATAGCACTCCCTCTCATATGACATTCCTTTATCTTAAAATCCCAACATGAAAAATGTATCACAAGAATACAATGATATGGTAAAGAAAGAGGCAAAAAAAAACATCACAGTGATCATCATTTAATGCAGAGTTATTTATTTTTGATAAAGACATCATTTAGATGTAAGTAATATCTCCCATGATTCATAGTGTAGTGTTATCATTCCCTCATGAAGTTCCTTGTAGTATCCCCTTATCCATGGTTTCAAAACATTTTTAAGAGCATTATGAGCTATACAGAAGTTGATTAAGATGAGTCAATGTATAAAAAGGAAGTAAACATTAAAATCACTAATGTTTGATATCTTCTGTCGCTCTATACCATCTCTCACCCACCAAGCACCAAAAAGATCGGTAAATCTGAGCTTAAAGCACCCAGCCAGGAGACTCTGTATTTATTAATTCAGCTGGGAATGTTTTTTTTATGCAGACATTTGAGTGATGCTGACTTTTCAGCTCTGGATTTACTATGACTCAGCTTTCATCGTAACGTGTGACAGTAAGTGAGGACTGAGATCAGACAAACTGAGGTTCACAAACATTTTGTCTGTCAGGCAGGCAGAGTCACCTTCACAGAGAGACTGCTGAGTGACAGGAGGGGGGGGGGAAAGCTGCTGTCAGATTCTGCAGGTGACCTACACAGGTAAAGGATTAGTTCACAATATACTGAATTCATTTTAGGAAGAAAAAAACCTCAAATATTTTTTATTTGAAAATTTTAAGTGATATTTGTCGTTCCTCCTGTGAATACTGGCTGCAAAGATACGCCTTCCTCAGGTGTTTCAAACATTTAAAGTGAATATAAACAGTCCTCATTCTGTGTGAAATTAATCAAAAAGTTTCTGGAGCCAATAAGAAGCTTGAGATGTGTTAGGTAAACATCATTATCTTCAAGAATTAATATTGAAAAGCTGTTTATGTACTTAAATAACACCTATTTTTTTAGCGTTGGATAAACTTTATAATCCTTTTTTTTTACAGGATGAGGAGTGCAAATGGACTTGATTTGGCTCCCTAAAGCAGGCGCCCCTTGACCTCGACACACTGGTTCCAGGACGCGGCCGTTTGCTGCATGTCATCCCCAACTCTTTCCCCCACATTTCCTGACTTTTTCTATCAATTAAAGGCCAAAAATGGCCAAAAAGAGTGAGGAGTGCAAATATTGTTCTTCATCAATTTAGATGGAACTAGATCAGGAATTCCTCACTCTGCTGCCAGCATAGACAGGAGAACCATGTACAGTCACTGATCATGCATGAATAGTTTAGTCATGTTTAACGTGTTTTTAACAGACCTGTAAATATGTGAAATAATCCTTTATTTCTTCATCCTGCGCTTAGTCTTATTATTGTGTGCCAACTGATAAAAAAAATTACTTATTTATCAAGAATCACTGAATAAATAATAATTAGCAATATATACACAAAAGCAGAACATCTGTGTATTTTCAAAAAGTCATTCCTAAAACAAAATGAAGAGGCACTTGTGGTTTTTGTCATTACAAATTGCATCAAATGAGAAATGTATTTCCTGGCTACTCAGCTCCACCTGCTGGACATATTGTGTCACTGCACCTTTATTTCTGAGAGCTTGTTCTCCATATAAAGACTTTCAGTCAGTCTATAATTCAGTAACTTGTAGTCAAAGGCAGTAAAGTAATCAGACAGGAGAAAGACTTTTTTTTAAATCCTGGTTGTTAGTATTACATTCAAAACTACTTCTTCGAGTAGTATTATTATATTTGATTTATTTGTAGTCCCTTTGTTTCATTATGAGCGCTGCAGCTGTCCAAATGTTACCAATCAATGTTATTAATTATTATGTAATATAAAAAAGGACTATGTTCGGGTTAGATTTGACCTTTAAACGTAGCCTATTCCGGCTCCTTCTTGAACACCCACACCTCGTTCCTGCGGTTGGTCAGTTTGAAGGGACTGTCGTACCCACATGCGTAGAACGGCTTGTCCACGTACGGCACTCCATCTCTCTGCAGGCTCTCCAGAAGTTTCAGGAGCTCTTGGCGCTTCAAGGTCTCGTTTGAGAAACCACCGTATGTCCTTGAAGAAAAGATCCAGAGATGTTTTATTTCTGCAAACTCAGAATTCTTGATTATATCTGATCAGCATTTTCAATCCAGCACCTGAAATCACTTGGGAACGTTTATCCCCAGGAATAGGGAATACAGTTTAAAATGAGTTGGTGTCTGTGATGCACTCTACCTGACGTAAGCCGTGAACTCCTTCCTGTGCTCAACAAACACCTCTGCGTCGCTGGGCTCTGGTGGATTTTCCTGATGCTCTTCTGGGATGTAGAAAGAGACAGTGAACTGAGATTCACATGCAGGGCCGGCTCCGGGGTCCACACGACACGAAACAGGAGCAGTCATCTCCACTTTCGCCTCTGAGGAACAAATCATTCAGACAAATGTAAAAAAAAAAAAACAAGGACAAAACACTTCAAACTGGCAAAAACCGTAAGAGCTTTTATGAGGTGCACAGATTTCAAATTTCCATGACAAACCCTCACTGCTGAGGTTTAATATAATGATACTGTGACAGATGGTGAACATATAAGCATAATTTGTATCAGATGAAGAGCATTTAAAAACCAGGTTTGCACATCACACTCTTACACTGCAGCAAAAACAATACATGCCCTCATAAATAATGCTGCTGTTAACTGCTGAGTAAGACAAAAACAGTGTCGCTGTTCCAAACTGCTGAGCAAGAACTGTAAGTGTTCTCCACTCTTGCATTTATTCATCAACTTTCTTTTCCACAAAATGTATCAATAATATCATCCTTTTACATTTGCACAATACAAACTTGTGTTTCCTTTTTTTTTTTTTTTTTAGGAGGTTTTTTATTTCAATGCCACAAAATAAAAGCATCAAAACCATGAAACCTAAGATGTATCAGACTTCACAGCCTTTCATTTCTCCCCTTTCACCTGAAAATAACAAGAATATGATGAAACTCACTGTTTTTGTTGTTGCCTTGAATGTAACTGAAAAGCCTGCGGAAACCAGTATTCATGGCTGGGTCCCACTGCATCCCACTCAGAGTGGTGCTCACCCACTTAGTGGCATGGTAGGTTCGGATCTCATAGTCCTCTCCCTACAGAATATAAGGAGATATAATCATCCTAGAGGCATCTCGAGAAAACACTTAAGAGTTGACGGTATACAAATAAAGATTGATTGACTGATCTCAGTTACTGGTTTAATCTGTGTAATTTAAGATGCTCAGCACACTGTTATAAAGACACATTTTTAGTAATGTATTTTAAAAGCTTTTACAAAAAATAGCACTACCACAGCATTAAAATGACAGAAGTCATGCATGTTTGTCTCAAACTCAAATAGTTTTCATCTGTTTTTAAGGTCTTATTATCAGTTTACTGTTTAACCCTAACAGCATACTGAGCTGCATTTACCTGTGTACAATGTCCTTTACTAATAAAGTTGTTATCAATGTATACGTAAAGCTTTTGAAGTAACAGTCATCACATTTTTTTCCAGGATACATTTTCAAATGTTGATTTTTGTCTAACCATCAGTCCAAAACAAAAAAAAAGGCATCACAAATGAATAATTCTCCCAGTGGAGCTTTAAACAAACAAACAACCAAAAAGAAAAAGAAAAAAAAGAATTGTGTTTAAGAACAATTCCATTTAGGCTATTATGAATTACATTCAAAACCCCCACAGAATATTCAACTTACAAACATTTTAAGAAGGAGGAATCACTGAATGTTTGCATTTCTGCCTTAATTAAAAATAAATACAGCATAATTAAAAATGACAGCTTATATGGCAGTGTGGAAAAACAACCAACATCAGAGCAAAGGCCGAACACTTAATTTTTTTTACGAGGTGGAAACATTTACCTGTTTCTCGGCTGCGGTGAATGGAGGGTTCTGTAGTCCGGAAGAAAACAGAACTTGTCCCATAGCTTTAAACATGATGACTGATATGAAGAAGATCCAGAGGGTATCTTTAAAGTAACATATGAACAAATACAGACGTTTCTGAAAAGTCCATATGCTACTATACAACATGTTACATCAGGTCACGTGAGCAGTCAAACGCATCTTAAAAATATTATCCCGTCAAAATGACTATTCGGCTGAATACAACATTACCGCATATCTTAAAATTTTTTAAAAACGATATTACCACCTTTAGAGTTATAGATATATAAATAAAGGTTAAAAAAAATAGACATTTTTACCTTTAAATTCACTTGTCGGCTCCTCACTGTCAGAGTGCAGCGCGTTTGTTTTTATAACATCGCTTCCTGTTACATAAAAATGAAATGTGATTGGGTAAGGGCGTGTACCTTCAAAATAAGAGTACTATTCAAAAACATGCACTGTTGGTTTTAGTTTTGCTGTATCAATGTCGTACTCTTTGTCCTCAAGGGCCATTTTAAGATTATATTCAACTACGTATGCTGCTGAATGTGGATGTGCTGGCAATAAACTTTTTAAAAGTATACAGTGTAGGCTTATTGTGAAATGCTGTCACCACACAAGCAGTGGAGGAAAGCTGCACCAGCCTATAGTTACTTTACCTCACCCTATGATCTAAACACAACCTTTTGTTGTATGTATATATAATTATGTATGTGTGTGTGTGTTACATCAGCAATATTTTATATATATATGCATGGTCAATAATTATGATAGCGGTAAGAGGGTGGCGTATGATGCTCTGATTGTAAACAGTGCAGTTCTCTGATTTGAGCAAGAGGTTTTTGAGAGTATTTCAAATCTCATGTTACTGTTAGGTGATCAGGTTTGTTTTTCTCAAATAGTCTTGACTGCTGTTAAACAGCTGAAGAAGGTACTAATCCATGTGGCCTCTACATACAATAAAATAAAGTTGCTAACCTTTTTGTGTTGTGTACTTGGCTGGTGAGAACAAGCTTTACCTGGCTTTAACATCACTCTGACCACAGTTTAAATCAAACTTTACAACTGTAAAAAACTTCTTTTTTTTCATTTATTTACTACATTATTAATATTTACATCAAAAGGGATCAAAACCTAACTTTACAAGAAAAAATAACTTGTATGCAATATTTAAGAAACACAGCCCAGGCAACATGAGGCACAAACAGAGTGGTGTTGGAGTAGGAACAATCAAAACCCAACAGGAAACATTTCAAATCTTTAACACACACACACAAACTCACATGATGTGAAGGACTGTTTATGAATGACAAAAGCGGCTGCTACATCTGTTACTGACTAAAATGTTGATGTGATGGTGAGGATCATTTCTACAGTTGATTAACATGTTTGTCTTATTTAAGTTGTAGATTTGAACACAGGCAGCCTGTTTTGTAAAGAGCCTGCAAACAGATCCTGGTTTCTTTGACGATGAAGCGAGGAGCAGTCATTCTTCTGGCAGGTGTAGAGCAAGGCAAGCAAGAGTGTTAAATGATGTGGATGCATAGTTCAACATTTGTAACTATCGGCTGTAGCATGACTCAAACCTCAGGAGCACCTTTTCTCTTTTCCTAGCCAACATTCACACAGTCACACACACACACACACACACACACAGGCATCGGATGGATGAGGGACCGTAAAAAAAATTAATCTACAGGGACATGCAATCCAAAGCAGAGACGGCAGCAGCTCTTCGTTTCATCACTGTCCTGTGAAGAGAATCTTCTTCATTACAGTGCTTCTAGCAAAGAGCAGTGGAAAAGGCAGAAAGTCAGAGTGGTTTGTCAAAAGTCTGTTGGATACATAGTCCAATTATCAGCGCTACAAACGGCAGCGAACACGTCATCCCCTGAGCACCAGAACTCCACTTCAAACCTGAATTTAATTTCTCTCTTCGGCGTAATTTGGAGGAAAAGTGTGCCTTTAAACTGACCATAAAGTAGTTTAATCATTGATATTTAACTGGACATTTTAAAAGGATTCACTGAGACATGTCTCCAGTTTGATTTATGTGATTTTATCTGGCTATACCGTCTTTATTAATCCCTCTTTCAAAATAAATATAAATTTAGACATGTTTTTTGATCATCCTTTCTAAGATTCTTTATCTTCCATATGTTAGTGCATTCTGTGATCAGGTTGAATCTGGTGAAGCTCTGAGGCTCTGTGAGTGTTTTAGGGCTGGTAGTTCTGGTGGACGAAGGACAGAACATCATCTTTGGAGAGTTTCTCAGGGTCCATTCGAGTCTGAGAATCGTGGACTATGACCCCGTCCACCCAGGCCCAGAAGAGCCGCTCCGAGTGACAAACTCTGAGGAGGGAAAAAAACAAAACAGATGGTTAGGCTTTTTTGCACTGAACTTCTTCCCCTCCAGCACAGAAGTTAGAATTTCTCAAACAAGTTTGTCAAATTAAGATTAATGAACTTAATATAGACAGAGGAGACGGATCATACTGGAACGGGGCGGCAGAGTTTGGTGGCATTTCATAGGTCGACTCCTTAGTGGTCTTATTGTAGAAAAACTTCATCTTGGAGTTTTTACTGTACGCCATCGTCCACGGCTCTGAAGGATGGAGCAGGAGGAGACACATTTATGCACATTCTTATAAGAACTATACAAAGAGCCACTCTACACACGCTGAACATGAGTTTCCCACAGGTTTGTTGTGTTTTTTTTGTGAGTGCAAACAAAACAAAGTTGCAAAAGTGTCATTTGTTTTGAACGCTGTACATACCATTGACAGTTTTAACGATGTAAAGTCCAGTGGGGAGGAAGTGTCGGTCATCTCTCCCGGTGTAGGACAGACGTGGGACTCCTCCTGAACTCTTTGTCACCTTCATCTCTAGTCTGGATGAAGAAGACAAAAGAGAAAGAATAAAATCCTGTAATTGTACATGAAAGATATTTTCATAGATCATGATGTGTACTGATATCATTAGTCCTGTCATACCTGACAAAGATCTTCTCCATTTCCTCCAGCCTGTAGACCTCTTTCACCCTGTTAGGAAAAAGACAGATCACTCATTTAATAGATGTCCTTGAGGATACAGAAAAATACTCTGACAATATCCCATAGAGAGCAGTATTTTTGGATTACTAACTAGTTGTGGTTTCATTAAACTGTTTTGGTATGTGGACTCAGATTCTCTTAGCCAGTATTTGTCCCCATTTTAAGTGTTGAAGTAAGTCCCAGATACTTAAAGTTCCAAAACATTACTTCTTGGTATGTGGGAGTTTCCACTTTGCAGAGTTTTCAGTAAAATCAGATCCCTGCAGACAAATTACAAAGCATCCTTCAAACGGTTTAATTCATCTGAAATAAAGACCTGATAGGGTTCATGTCTGGTCTGCTGGGTTTGGACACAGCCTTCACAAACTTCTCAGCCATCTGGATCCTGAACACAAAACAGAAATCATTTATTAAAGAATGAAAAACTTGTATAAAAAGAACATAATACGGCAACAGAGGAGAAAACTTGTTCATGCTTGATAAAGACTTGGTGCAAACTAAAAGAAAGAATGATGAAGGTGACACTGTCCTACCTTTGGTTGAAGTGTTTGTCTCTTACGTCGGTGCCGTTCAGAATCAGCGCATCCATCACGTGAACTGCGTTGATTCTTCGCTGAGCTTTGCCCTTCAGACAAAACAAAGTGCGTTTACACATCAACAACCATGAGCAGCAATGAACAGGCTAGTAAAGTTGTGTTTCTCTTTTTTTTGGCAAGGGATTAAAAAGACACAAACAATCTATGAATAAAAGTTTTATGACTGTTGGAACCAGAACCCTGTTTTATCATTAAAGCAGGACAGAAAGTCATAATTCTTCCAGCATTGACAGAAATGGGAGCCAAACCTAAACAGATTGGGAAACTGTGTCTCTTTATGAGTTTGGCCTCTTCTCTCACCTCGCCCTTCAGCTCTTGGACGATCTCCACACTCAGGAGTGTATCTCTTGGCAGCTCCAGCTTGAAGTTTTCCAGTTTCTTCCAGCGCAAAGGCATCTTCCCATCCCACGTGTAGATCTGAGACTTCTAAACAAGCCAAATGAAAATGAAGAGAAAACAAATTAGAAGAGTTTAATCACAGTAAACTCTATAAAAAAACTCTACAGCATAAGCAGCACAATTCATTGACACTGTCCTGAGTTTACACCTACTGGGTGTAATAATGCAAAGATTGAGCTGTTGTCTGATATCAAATTTACAAAATGTTGAGAAAGACTGATGATTCCTTCTTGATAGCAGAAGAGCATCATGCACGTGTGTTAAAACAACTACAGAGAAATATAAAAAAAAACACAAGTTCAAGACCTTCATGTTTGTGTTGTCTCTTAAGACCTACCCCAAGCGAAAGTAGGTAAATCTGCTCTCCTCCTCCCACAATGCACCTGTGGTCCAGTATATGACGCAGCTTCTCGAGCGTGGTGGAGTTCAGAGGAGTGACTTTACACTGGAACGACTCCACATCTGGATTCTGAGGTGCAGAGATGTAGACAAGTTTAATACAGTAAAAGCTTCAGCAGACATGAATGTATTCAATCCCCAAACTAAATACATTATTTTAGGTCTACAAAAATCTTTAGGTCAAATTTACAACATGTATATCAACTTCTATAAATCATGCTTAGAATTAACCGAGGTGAAAAGATGCTTTAATTGTTTTACTTTCCCTCATAAACAACACGAGTAAGAAGAACTGACCTTAAGCAGTTCGTAGAATTTAGACTTTGGGTCTGAGGAGGCCGGAGTGACTCTGGCCTTGTCTGGAACCTGACAATGAACAAAAGTAAAGTATTAACAGGTGGTATAACAGAGAGTTTAAACGCACTCTTCAGCATACTCTAATATTTTCTTCAGTTCATCTTCGTACATGTATCACAGTCCACTCACCCCCCAAAGTTTCAGACACTCTTTTCTTATGTCTGCTTGCCTCGTCTCTGAAAGGGTCCTAGAGAAACAAAATCAGAGTCACACACTCATTCCTGTATAAAAATAACTAAACACATAGCTTCTCCTGCAACAGAGTGAAAACATATGGTCAAAAATAAGACCGTTTACTCACGGGTCTACGACAAAGGCGTGGATCTTAGCCAGGGCTTTGATCTGGACCACACAGAGGCTGCGTAGAAAACGTCTTTTGTCAGAGTTTCAGTTTGAAATGAAAAGATGAAGACTCTTTTTGAGTAGAGTGTGTCTCTACCTCTCATTGGAGTTGATCATAAACTGGAAGAAGTCAGAGTCCTCTTTGATGATGCTGAGGGGGACCACGTCTGTGACGTCGCTCTCTGTGTTCTTCAGCTGGTTCAGTTTCAGGTTGATTCTGAACATGTACTCTCTGACGGCGTCTGACCCGGGCTTCAGATTGCGGCACACTATGTACCTGCAGGAAGAGATTCTCAGATATTCAGGGATATGTCACACTCTCAAATATTCTGCCCAAAGTCTCTCTTTCAGTCCAAAATTAGAATCAGATTCATAGCAAAGACACTGTTCAGAATCTTCACATTGTGATCCCGGAAGTCAAAAATTCCAGTCAGAGAGCAAATAGGAAGAATTCTTTCAGGCAGATGATTGTCGGAACTCACTGATGATTTGTAAACCTACATCTGGGACTTACATGTGGCCGACTACAGACTATTTTTCTGTATTTGATTTATTATTTTTTTGTCCGTACATTCATTTTGTGTGAGACATTACACTCCCACTGAGACTAAATGAACATTGGGTGGGCTCAGAGGAAAGTAAAATGGGATAAGGTGATGTGTAATTACCCCCTTACGTATCAGAGTGGAACTAATTGCTTATTTCTAGTGTTTTGTATCAACTAATCCAATGCGTAACCATGTTTAATTGGCTACATGGTTTAGAACAAATATAACAACAGAATACATTTGCACGCACGCACGCACGCACGCACGCACGCACACACACACACACACACACAAAGATAGAAAGAGAGACCCACCTCTCAGAGTTGGCTGGCCTGCTGGTGACAGGTTTGAAGAGACAGATCCTCTCAAAGGAAAGGTAGAGCAGGTACACCAACCCCACACTGAAGCGAGTGAAGAGGTCAAACGTCTTGCAGACAAAATGACCGCCTGGAGGAGACAAAAAAAAAAAAGTCACAATTATAAAGCCTGAACCCTGGCATGGAGATCATGTATTCACTGTGTTGAATAAAACTACCATCACTTTCCATAAGATGAAGGAAAATCAAGAATTTTGAGAATTGTTTTCACTGGTTTGACGAGACTTTTAAGGACATTTAAAAACAAACAAACATCAACTTTTACAGAGTTTAAAACAGGAGCTCTCAGTGTAAATGCAGGGGACTCATCGGATAAAGCACATGTGAACACAAACCTGTCCTTAGTGTGGAGAGGGCAGTGAGGAACTGACAGAGCAGCAGCTGTTTGCTCAGGATCTCCTGGATGTTTTCCTGTCCTTCCACAGAGAACCCCTGCAGGAAAGAGACCGGACCAATCACGAAGATGAAAATCTCACTTCAACCATAAACAGCTGGGATATGGGACCTTTTCTGTGATATGTAGATTTAAGAGTTTTAAACCAGCAGTTGCTCAAATATGTCTAAAGTAAAAAAACAACAACAACAACAACATTGGAAAAAGTCTCACCCCATCTGCCATGAGGAAGTGCAGCCCTCTTTTCTCTGTACTCTCCATGATAAAGTTTCTGAAGGCAGTCATGTTTTCTGGCCGAGTGATGTCTCCATCTCCGTCCACACCTCCCTCCCCTGGGTCACACAGAGGTCAAGCTTTCAATGAATCATTCATCACCTGAGACACAACCTGAGCTCCTCTCCTCCCCCTGAAGCGTAATATGCAGGCTTGCTGAGCGTACCGTAATAAGGCTCAAACAGCTCGCTCGGAGCTGCAAAAAAATCTTCCAGTTTGAAGTCACAGGGTCCTTTCAGCGTCATGCCGAACCCCTTAGCGTGCCAACGTCTCTTCCACAGGATGTACTCCGAAAAGCCTCCAGGCCCCGCGCAGACATCGCCGAAGTACAGAAGCTCGCCCTCGCGGTCCTTTGTCAGTGATTTCTGCACAAGAGAGAAAAAATGCTTCACCGTGTTCGCACTGGCCTGTGTGTCCTGATGTAGCAAACGTTCAGTGCAAAACATATCTGCACTTCCTTTAACTAAATATTCCATTTCTACTTTATCACACTCACCCCTTGTGAATCCTTTGGGTTGGTGAACATGTAGTCAAAGCAGTGGTCGATGTTTGCCATTTTCATAGCCGCTCTGAACAGTAAAAGCAAGTGATACAACTGGTCAACGTCTTAAAAGTCGTCTCAATACAGAGCACTCACTCAAACATTTGAAAATGAGTATTGCATATATCAATAGACGCATAATAACCTGAATGATATGCAATGTAATTAAAAATAATGCACTTTTATTTTCCTCATCTAGTTATCTGAAGTCTGACCTGTTGAGGAAGATCCCTCCTCTGATCGTCTCGTAGGGATTGGAGCGTGTCCGTGATCTCCTCATCTCCTCGCCCTCCAGGTTGTCAAACACTGACTGAACATTAAAGAAACGAAAAATGATTGAGTTGTCTTTCTAATGTCAAATATATCACTAATTGTGAATCTTAGCTGCAGAATATATTTTAAGAATAGTTCTTCTGGTTTGTCTCGTATGTCAACGGTTACAAATTCATCACAAGCTTAACTAAGAAAGTTACTTAGAAAGCAAAACACCAGGCTAATACCTTCTAGCTGGCTAACACCTCTGTTGTCTGGACAATGCATGTACATTATAAAAAAGTGGCACAACTTATTACTCACTTTGCACCTTAGAAGAGTGTGCAGGAGGTCTTCAGTGCAAAACTCGGTCTCATCCTCGATCTTAAGTTTTCTCTGCAAGCATACAAAAGTGAAACTATCTGAATAAAACGCAACAGACGATGCCAGCGTGATTACTCTAAGTCTAAAGTCTACTTACCCGTCCAATATTCATCCAATCTCTCAGCTCGTCTGCATCTGGATTCTCTGTGGTGCATTCTGGGAACCAGTCTACCTTCTCTACGGCACTCGGCTGGACAAGCAAACAAAAAATAATAATAGACAAAAAAAGAGGAAACAGATCACATCAACAGGTGATTAAGATGGAGACAATAAAATGACTTCTCAAGGGTGAACATTTCAGGACAACACAATTAATGGTAAAATAATAGAGAGAACAACAAACACTGGAAACATAGAAATGATTTACTGTTATATGTACCTCTGGTTCATCCCGCCAGTCAACATTAAGCTCCCCTTGAAATCCCTGCAGTGTGAGACCGAGACCCCTTCTCCCTCGCTGAGTGGAGGCCTCCACAATTTCCTTGCGTCCTTGGCCAAACTTTCCCAGACCTTCACCTTCTCGGAAGCCCATCTTAGCCTAAAGGTAAAACAAATCAAAAAGAATGATGGAGTTAGGGAAAGCTGATGGAGTACTCTGTCGCTTCTAAGTACAATGCAAATCAACTTCCATCCTCTAAGACAAACTCAACTGTTATTATCTACTGAGAGTACAGTTTCCAATACAGTACCATGAGTTTCTGGGACACACTGTTGTACATGGAGAAATCCGAGGAGGCCAGTGTGCCATCAGCGTCTTGTTCATCAAAGGACGATATGGAGGGCATGGAGAATCCCGGCCTGTGATCATCCTGGTCACTGAGGGAATCATTTTGGCTAGAATCTAGACAGGACAACACCAAAGATTTAGAGGTACAAACCATTCATGCCGAAGACGGAGACACCCAAGTAACACTTAACAGGCTTGCTCTAGAAATTCATTATACACACGTAATCTGAATGTAGTTATTTAAGATGATATATCCACAGCCTTAGGTTTTCTTGGATAAACCACGCTTGAAGAGGACCCCAAATAGAGGCAAAAATATATGGCAAATCGTATCTCTACTGATGACTTGAAAGATAATAAAAGTATTTAAAATCAACCATAATCCCATCTAGAGGAGCAAATTAAAAGATTTCCTGTGTCACATTAGTAAGATCACAACAACATAGTATACACTCTGTTTACAACAAGTGGCTTTTCAATTTAAAAAATCATCTAAACTCGTAGCAGACAAAGTTTCTTGGGGAAATAATCTATCTACCTTGTCTGGATAATTGTGACTCTTCATCTGAGCTGCTGTCCTCACGAGGCCTCTTTGCTTCGAGCTGTGGTGCCAGCACTTCGTTTCTTCTCTTCATTGTGGCTGAAACAGAAATAAGAACAATAAGAATACAATTCTGTCTTATGGGTAAAATGCAAAGCACACAGACAATAAATAAAAAAAACCCATTAGAACAGAAATAACCTACAAGGTAAGATAATTTAAACTTGATCAAATGGAAGAGAGTCAACGTTATTGTACAAGTCAGAAACAAAAGGAGCAGACTGAACTATACGGTCTGAAAGAATGACAAACGTTTGAGGAGAGGCCAAAGCATTATGATTTCTATTGCTGATTCATGTTATTTTCTTAACGCCACAGAGAAAGATGCACGCATGCTGTGCTGCTCATTTATTAAGAAACGTGAAACACTTTCTGACAATAACACCTTAGTTCTTTACATTTTCTAGACACATATTTCACATAAGGTTTGACCACTACTTAATAAACTTTATTTTTTTAGATAGCTGTGAAATAAAAACTAATAAAGTAGTTATTAGTTACATCTCTAATGGCTAACATGCACAAGGATATAAACAATATTTCAGTACTGCTCAACACATAAATGATATGTATGAAGACAAGAAAGAAAGCAGAGATCCAGGTTTCAACAGCCTTAACAACAAAGAATACTTCTGCTCTAAACTCACAAACTATACTAATGCACCCACTTTTAATTAATATCTTCAAACTTTATTTTAAACTGGTTTACAACATTTGTATTGTTGTACATGTATTTTAATGAATGTTGTAGATTTTAATCTGTGTGTTTACACAAAAGCCCAACTGAGGACACAAGTTGGAAATAAGCAATAGCTATAAATATTTATATTTATGCAGAACATCAGTTTAATGCTTTGTATTGAAATCATGTCAAATTGCATTATCCCTATTAAAATAAATAAGTTCAAAGTATTAACCTAAAGTGAGCAAAGTAGATTTAGTGTAATTATTGTTGTTGTTTTCTGTGGTCTAAAAAAGAAAGATGTAACAGGAAAACTAAATAAAAAGTGTGTTTAGGTGTTGGAAACTGTTTTAATGTTTGTGGGGGGAAAAGCAGTCCAGACATCGAAAAATGCAAATTATCAACAAGTCTTCACATAAACTAAAATATAAACAACAAACTCGATTATTTGACTTAAATCAGCGTCTGTGTGTGTTTACGTCTCATTCAAAACTGGGTGTGTATCTAGTCAACACCACTTGTCCATATCATGTCTTAAACCTTCGACGTTGTAAGATTGTGATGATTATATAATGAAAAAGAGACATAAATATAAACTTTAAAGTGTTTACCTCTATTGTTGTTGTTAGCACAAATCAGACATCAAAGTGAGGCCATGCCACTGTCTGAAACCCCCTTCACTAGCTAAAGTTAACAGGCTCGGCTGGTTGATGTCAGTGTGCGTGTTTTCTGTGTTTCTTGTGTTTTCTGTGAAACGAAACTGCGCAGCTGTAGCAGCTTTCAGAGGTTAGCTCGCTAAGTTAGCCAGCTAGTTTGTTGTTGTTGTTTTTTTTTACCAGCTCGGATGAAAAACCTTCACTCTTCAGTGACGAGACAGCCGCGACAGAAAGTTAATTCCGCATGTGTTACGAGTTGATTCAGTTTTTTTTATTAACGTGGAAACTTTCGTGATAAATACACAATTCTTTTTTTTTTTTTTGAAGTTTACATTAGCCCGCGTCCCGTTTCGACCGATGTTAGAGGTCCTTCTGTTTCTGACGGCGCGTCGTGATGATGACACACGTGACGTATGGCGTGTCTAAACATGTGCCTGTGTGATTTTGTTGTTGTTTTTATTTTAGTAAATTGTGTTACTCAGTGTATTAATTTTATTCATGATCATTTGTTAGACATTTGTATATACTATTTTTTCACGTTGCATAATAACCTTGTGACTCTAAAAAGCTTAACAGGCTGATTAGGAGGGCTGGCTCTGTGCTGGGGACTGCTGTGGAGCCCCTGGAGGTGGTGATGGGGAGAAGGGTGATACAGAAACTGGTGAACATTATGGACAATAACATGCATGCCTTACACAATCTCGTGTGTGAACAAAAGAGTGTTTTTAGTGGGAGGCTACGGCAGCTAAGCTGCAAAAAGGACAGATTTAAAAATACTTTTTTACCTACTGCAATTGCACTTTATAACGACTCCCCTTTAAGTAAGGACAGAAGACAAGAGAAGTTGTGTTGTGTGCTTGTATGTATGCTGGCTGCTGGAACACCTAAATTTCCCTGCTGGGATGAATAAAGTATATTTTATCTTAAGTTCAGGGATAGATGAAATGTTAAAACCATGGTTGCAGTTACTGAAGGCAAAAGTGGAAATAGCAGAAACTTTAAGGTCTACCTTTATTATCTGATATCAACAAATTAGTTTATGTTTACTACAATAATTTTGTAATTACTCAGTAACAACTCAGCTTCTCACACTGCATCTCGAAAAAGCATCAGCTGGAGCTAAATATATTTTAATTGCATTGTATTGTCTGGACCTGATTACATGATTAGATTGTCTTTTAATCAGTCGTGCAAGTCTGTTACATTGGGCTAATCTGTTCTTGGCATGTGAGTTAATTGATCCTGAGCTGTTTGTCAAAACAATCATTGAACTTTTGCCAATCATGCCTTCTAATAGTCTGTAAAGACAGGCTTCAATGCTTTTCCTTAGTGTATCCAAACTGTCTGAACACTAACCTCTAGAGTCTGCATGAATCATTTCTTAATGTATTTTCAAAATGTAAAATTTGAGCAAGATGTAGTACATTCTCTATAGAGACATAGTTTAAAGTCAATGCTCTGCTGTTCGTGATTCAGTTTAAACAAAGCTGACAGTGCATCGCATGCCTTCATAGATGAGTCTGTAAGATCCTTCTTAGAAACAGTGTTAATACTCTGTTTTCGTGACTCAGGAGAAACACAAGGGAGGAGGTGAGCTCTGCTTACTGACAGTAATTCTCCAATAGATTTCACATTACAAGCAAACATTTGGTTAACTTAATGAAATAGCTTCATTGACACATTGTTTTTATGCCTTCTTAATTGCAATAGTCTACAAATTGTACTGAAGCATAACTATTCATTATTAAACACTTTGGAAAGGGAATTTTAGTTTGCACAATTATTTCATGTTTATTTGATATTATTTGTTAAAGACTTTACTCCTACTTTTGTCTGAATTGTTAAATAATTGTACTTTGTCGTTTTGATCCATGTTTAAAATAATAGTTACTTGAACGGGTAAGGGATACTTAAATCTAATAAAGTCATCTGGTGATTAAAATAAACTACATAAAGTAGCTAATAAAAAATTAAAAAAAATAGCAGGATTTAGTACTTAAAAGCTGATTAAGTGCAATCCTGATTTGAATATTTGTATTTTTCTGCGTGTGCACTTCAGTGCTAGAACCTTACGTTGAATTTGATTTGGCATGTCAGTGTACCTAATTGTTAAAGTGGCTCTTAGTGAGCTCTGCAGACGTCATTATAGATTTTGTTATCCGTTGTTTGGCGTGTGTGTCTTCCCTTTCCAATTGGTGGCCAGTGAACTTGGATCATCTCCCTGCAGGTACATAACAGTCCACCATAACTCCAGTTGCTCTGCTAATCCTCCACTGACACAAATGCAGATACACACGTAAAGACACAAACACAGACCAGAACCATGTGACCAGCTGACGCAATGAAGCATGAGCTTTATAAATCACCTCTAGGGACTGCTCTCCCTGAAGGGGGATCATCATAGACCAGGTGTGTGTCTATGTCAGTGTAAAGAGGGGTGTGTTTGGACACAGGGGAGAGCTACTGCTGCTGCCTCAATCAGCCTGGTGGAGAAGACAGAGGCCAGAGAGACAGAGAGAGCGAGGGGGAAAGGGATTTAGAGTCTAAAGTTGCCTAGCAAACACGGCTGAGGGCTTTTTTTTATTTTGGTCTCAGCTGAGGAGCACTTGAAAAAACAACAACTATGTTTTTCCGCATCCCAAGACTGACCCCTGGATATATTAGATACCTCCAGGTGAGTAAAACACTTTGGTACAGTTTTCTACTTTACATCCTTGGTTTGGTGCTAATTCCATTAAAGCATTTAATAACTCTAACTGTTAAGTTGTTGATGCAGATTTCCTTCTCTTCATTGATTCTGGAAAAAGTTTGTTTTGTAAAAAGCAGAGTAGAAGAGTTGTAACCATGAGAGTCAGATTTGTGGTTGATTGCCAAACAGGTCCCGCATCAGGAAATATGTTTTGCCTTTATGGTGCAAAACAATGAACATAGTGACAGAAAAATAAATCGAAAAAACAGCATTGTACTGAATTGTCATTTCATTGCTCCGAAAGCTTGTTTTAACCCAATAAGTTCACACTGACTCGTCACTGCACACAAAGTGCCCATTTGTGTGTGTCATGGCAGGATTTAGAGCAGAGGATTACAGCCGACTGACTTTGAATGGATTTGAATCAGAGATGTACTTAGTTAACCAGGGTCAGGTAAATGCCCTCTAATTGGATCTTCAGAGGAAAGGCATGAGATCCATGTTCCAAATCACCCTGCTGGATTTTTCATAGACCTGCAGCTGGATTTAAGAGTCCACAGTTTGGATGAGCGTGTGCTTTAAAAATGGCCCAACTATCTTGGTCCCAGCTCATCAGATTTGGTGTTAAGATAATTCTCACGGGCAGGTTAATAACACACAGGTCAGGGTTATACAAATTACCTTTCCTTTAATGTCTTTGAAGGTCTTGTAACAACACAATGTCAACTTTTTCATTAGCTTTTCAGCTTTCTTAAAATGATCTCTGGGATCATCCAAAGGGATATCAAATCTAGAAAAGTATGACTTTTCGCAGTCTGTTTTCTTAATCTGCATGTTTATCTCAAAAACTCACCAAAATATTCACCAAATTTGCTGACACATGGTTTTCTTTTCAGCAGCTACTCATAGAGCTAGAATTCTTTTTGAAACTGATAGGCTATACTGCTTTTCTGTGTTTAACTTAACTATCTAAATGTTGTAGGTTATCAGATATCAGTGAGAATGCCAGTCAAAGCGCCAATCAACAAATTGTGTTACTTGTAGGTATAGACACATCTTTTAAGGCAATATGTTTTTAACTGGTACTGGAGGGGAGGTCAGTATCTGTCTATATCAATGTCTATGTATCAGTTTGGGCAGGGAGAAAATACTATCTTCACATCTTCAAGTATCAGAGTGATGAGCTAAGAAAATGATTGAATTTATAAGATAATGTAGCTTTAGTAATTTGCTTAAATTTCTGAGATGTCTCCAAATCTGCACAGGACTTTAACCCATTATGTCAGAGTAGGCTAGGCTATGTGTTTATCCCATTTGTATTGAAACTTCACAAAACAGAGATTCTAGTGTGGCTCTTCCCTTTGTGTTAAGACAAAGTTGGGATGAGACATGTGATGGTGGTCCACGCAGAGCAGCCGGAATCAGGACCAGAATCTATTTGGTCACGTTCATGGATCACATGTAGTGGTGGTGGAGGTCGTGCTTACGTGGGCAGTGACCACTCTTCTTTCTTTCAGACCCAGGCGGCCCAGACCGTGCTGCAAAACCGCGAAGCCCCTGTGATGCAGCGCATGGCCATGATGCTGGGGTTGATGGGGATTGGATTGTCGGGCTACAGCTCTCGCCAGCTCACACTGCACTGCAAGCCTGCGAGCAACCTCTTCAGATGAAATGAAAAAGGAAACACGTACTAACACGCAGACGCACACCCAGGAACACACCAACATACACGAGCCTCTTTCACTTGTAAAGCTGAAGTTTTTGGGAAGTGTGTTTAATCTTATTGTCCCCTGCCTCCAAGTGGTTGCCTGGCAACCCGGGGAGACTCCAGGAAGTTAGTATTTGCAGAGTCACAGAATTGCTCATAAAACAGAAAATGTGTCAATTTAAGCAAATGTTTGAAAAAGATAAACACACAAGATTTGGTGTGTTAAATATTGAGCTTTAGAGGGTTTTTTTTTTTTTTTTTTTCATTTGACAAAGCTGGTGTTTTCAGTGGTTATGCTAAGCTAAGGCCTACCAGCTCTCTAGCCAATTCGGTGAGAGTGCAAATAAACACATTTCCCAAAATGTCTATTTAAAATCAACAAGAAAAAGTTCAGTAAACTGAGCGATGTAATTATACCTAAGATAGAACACAGAAAATGTTCTGTGTTTTCTTTTTTTTAGCTGTGCATATTTGATAATAATCCCCTCCCTGTGGTTTAAGTTTAATGTCAACCTTGTTCTCGACTTAAGACGATTCAATTGTGTTCAACATGAAAAGAATCTTCAGAATGTACAAACCTACCTCTTCGTTAAGCACAGTGGAGTATTATTTCTTGTGACAGATATGCAGTGAAACAGAAAGGCAGCTATTGATTTTTTTGTTCAACTTGGTTGACATTAAACTTTCACCCTAATTCCTCCCTATGTCCCGTGCCTTACCATGGGAGACAAAATTGACCGTTTAGTTTTTCAAGCATACCAACGGTCTTTAATGACGCTTTTTTTTTTTTTTTTTAAATGCAGCTTGAGCTGAGCCCCAAGAAATCTCCTCCTTAAATCCCCAGAATTAATCATCAGCACTTGTCCTCTGGCATTTTGGCAATTTCCATGATGTAACTCAGACCGCACAGCCAAGTTTGTGACGTCTTGGCCTGTTTGCTCTTTATAGATGTGGAGGGATAGTGCGTGAGAAACTGCTTAAACTGAGAGAATCAAGGCATATTTATTTCAATCTCTCTTGATTCTGGTGTTGTACAGTGTTAGTTATGACATTTTTGACACCTCCTGAAAATGTTGAGAGAAAATGTTCTATCAACAGAAACATAAAAAAAAGTCTGACTTTTGATGCGTGAACAATGCTACTTTGCACTTTTATGCACATATCTTGTATATGTTCATGTATACATCACTTTTGATGCTGAATGAGATTAGTAGAACACAACACTGGGTGCTACCAGCTTTTGTTGTGAGCTGGACCGGGCGAGATCTAGCTGGATTGACACACGGCGTTGCTGTGTTTTTGTCAGGCAGAGGAACCAGGTCAGCCACCCTGGAAACCACCTGAACACCAACATGTGAATCCACCCGGATCTCTCCTGGTTGCACACCCGTGTCAGACATGACGTATGAATGACCTCAGTGGTCTCTTAACTTAGCTTCAATTTGTTTTCACATTGAATTTGAAAGAAAACAATACAACTTTTACAGCATATATCACCGACGAAGAATGAAAATGAGCAGTTATACTCTGTCCTGCTGTGGTTAAAAAAAGGCAGGTTAGTTGAATAATAGGAAGAGATCGGTGTGTAAGCAGGTCACCAGGTGTGTGCAGTGATACAGTGATCCTCTTAAAGAAACACATCTTTTTTAGACCAGCTTATTCTAATGTATAAGGAGGGTCAACGACCCTGAAACAGAGACACGTAATATCGTTACAGAAACAACTGTGTTTATTTATGTTCTTTGAAGCTGACTGGGACTCTTCTTGAACAAGGGATTTCACATAGGTGGACATAGTTGATGATGGATGGGGGATTTTGAAAATGATGGGGTCATTTATCATTTATTTTTGCTGTATGTTTATGTATGTTTTGCTTCTTTGTTCAGTTTATATTCTTTGACTAATAGTCTTCCTTATGGTATAAAAGCATGAGATGTCTTGAACGCCACCCATAAAACCAGCTCATTTGGATAAAATCTACATCTAATTGTCTATTTTTGCCCCAATATATGTATAAAATAAAACAGACTTGTCAGGGAGTGTGCTGGGAATTAATCAAACATAATCCCTCTTGTTTGGTTTTTATACACATTTCAAGGGTGCAGTATTTTTCAAATGGGTTAAATTGTGGGTTTAATGCACTTGTTGGGGTATTATAATCTTGTGTCAATCAGATCCACTGATACATTTTAAGTGTGTTTTGTTTTTAATAATGGACCTCGTGTTACAGATTTTGTCTGAAAATTTACTGCAACATTTTTTGGGGGAATTGTAATGAAGAGTATGACCCATAGTGATGTAAAGCATTATAAATGCAAAAGAAGCACCTTTGAGCATGCACTATTTTGTATGATTAAATCACCCTGTGGGCAAGAATGAATAAATACGGTTTTGAACAACTGCTCAGGTGTGGCATGTGTCTCGTTTGACTTTCTGAAGAGAATAGTGACATTGGAGAAGAAATACAATGATCATGCACTAGATGTCAGCATAGATTTCTGATCTCTGTTATTCATCAGTGTTAAAAAAAAGGATTAAGTGCAGTATGTGATCATTGGAAATGAACCACCTGACCCTTGACAAGTTCACCTGATTCGTGAACAAAGTATTTACTCCAAGATTGTCTGCCAACCATCGATTCCAATAAAAACAAATTAAAAATATGAGGAATGTTGCAAAAGGAAACTCATGTATTTCATACTGCAAATAGTTAATTTCACAATTTCATGATCTCACTTTTCTACAACCTCTTATCTTTAACAAATTAGTCTCTTGTTTTGGTAATCAAACAATTAAATTGCCGGGCGTGCATGTGCGGGTACTCCAGCTGCCTCCCACAGTCCAAAGACATGCTCTATAGGTCAATTGATGACTCTAAATTTGCTCGTAGATGGGAATGTGAGTGTGGCTGGTTGTCTGTCTATATGTCAGCTCTGTGATTGAGTAGTTAACAGTCACCCAATGACAGCTGGGATTGGCTCCAGCCTCCCATGACCCCAAATGGGAAAAGCAGGATAGATAATGGATGAATTGATGCAGCCAATAGCATCACATTATTGCCATGTTAATATTATTGCAATGATCTTAAGAAATAAAATCAGTTCAGTTTTGTTTTGTTCATTTCATTAAATTTGCTTATCTTGAATTAATCTATTAATGATTCCGGCACAAGAAAAGCTAAGAAAAGATGAGATGAACCTAAATGGTCCCACAATGAGGACATTCTCAGTTTGCCCAATCATATGAAAAATGTATCGTGAATAACACTATAATTTATGTCAATAAGAGGCATTACTTCTCATGCTATTGACGCAGCTTTACAGAGCTTATTTCAGTCTTTTTGTTGGCACATAGTTGATTATCAGAACGTCATTATTTTGTGTATAGGCTATTTAGCTTCATTATTACTTTTAAACTGCTGTTACTAAGTACAATACTGCATAGCAATTGAGATTAAGGAAGGTAAAAATAATAAGAATGGGTTAAAATCAACATTGTGTTGATTGACACAACAACCAACCAGGGATGTCTTTTAGTATAAACAAATTACACATTTATATTCATTAAGCTTTACAGGTCAAATGTAAATGTTTGAACTCTTGCTACGCCACTTATTTTCAAATGTCGCCGCTCTAAAAAGTAATTGAGAGAAAATCAAAAAAGCCTCTAGGAGATGCTCAAGTTTCTGGGGAACATTAACTTTTAATAGTCACTTGTGAGGTTTGTGGTTTGTTACTCTACACCTTGAAATCAATCTTGTTTTCCAAACAGCAGTTTCTTGCTGATTCACCAATCGCTCAACTCGGCCAAGTAGATCTGCCTGTCAGACAGTCACCTCCGGTGTTGTTAGTTAGTTCTGACCCAGTTATAGATCTAAGCTGCTTTGGAAACAAACCCAAATCTATCCCAGTAAGAGCCAGCCGGGGTTACAGTTGTGCTACTCTGGATTTAATGAGGGCTTTAAGAGTTGAGCTTTACAGAGAAAATGTGTGGAAATATACTGGGAGCTTCCAACACCTACAGGGAATTTACACAGGTTTGACCACTAGTTGGAAGAATTACAAACATCAGTATGGCTGTCAGAAGCCTTTTGTGCAAGAAAACCTGTCCGTTCATGTGGGGGGTTTATCATTTTCAGGAGTCAGACGGACACAATTTCTTACTCCCCCTGATTCTCTCTCTTCACACATACACACATAGACACAGACACACACACACACACACACACACACACACACACACACACACACTCACACACACACACACACACACACACACAAACAGAGGTCCTTTGTGTGTCTGTTTCAGTGGCTTCTCCTCAGGAGGCTCTTGTTACCGTCACTTACAGCCTGCAACAAAGAGCTGAATGTCTTTTCCACCCAAAAAATGGATAAGAGAGATGGAGGAGGGACATGTCCTCCATGTCTTTAAAAACTCCCAATATAATGTGTACGTCTATATGTGTGTGTGACCCTAAAGGAGTTTTGAGTGTAAAATATCTTAGTGTTATGTAACATATCAAATTAGTGCAAATACCAAGTTATGATGAATTAGGTCTTGCTTCACGCTCTCTAATGGCTGCCTCAGGTAATTTAGTTTGACAATGACTCATAAATATCAGCTAAAGGCAACTAAAGCGAGGGCAACAGGTCAGATAGCAATGTAGGCGAAGCATCTTTACAAAAAAATTATAATCCAATATACTCACACTCCTAAACAGATAGTCGGGTTGTCCTGTTTAACTTTAAATAAAACGATGTACATAACAAATAGCTACAGGAAGTTTACTGGTAACCAAGGTCATATGCGGAGACACTGTCAAGCAGTGTTCCCATGAGTTACAAGTTACACGCTCTGAGTTCTAGTCCTAAAAAGACTCAGATTAACTCCTCAGTAAAATGAATTTGAGCAAGAATCCCTATCCGCTTCGAGGGGGTTCCTCCGTGGCACATCTTCACCTTTGACCTCTTGAAAGAAGAACTTTCAAAAGCAGAAAGTTTACAGGGTGTGTTTTGTTCTGAAAGAGGTGGAAGAGAACCTCAACTGTTCAGCCCCAAAGTGTCATCAGACACAGTTTATAAGAGATGATAGAGTACACTACCAAAGTGCAAGATACCATCCCTCAGGAGTTGGTGGAAACAAAAGACAGAGCTCAAAGACAAGGCTTGTATTCGTTAGGTGATTCCAGTGATGCTCCATAAAAGTGTAAATGACCAGTTGTTTGCTTTTAGAATGATTTTTCAATTTAACTTAAAAAGATAAGAATGTAAGTACACTGATTAGTAGAACTCAGATTGAATTATCCTACTTATAAAGCAGTTATTTTAATTCCTTTAAAATGTCATTTTAATTTCACAAAAAATCAAAAAAAAAATTATTTAAAGATTTGGTTTCATTCCAAACAGTCTGAATATTGTCTGCAGTAATTCATGGTATAAAAAAAACACACTGCTACACTCAACGTCTGGCTGGCATGATAAAGCAAAAATCCTTTTTTAGCCTGTCGGATTACCTGTCGGTTGTGTGTACGTGTATGTGTGTGTGTGTGTGTGTGTGTGTGTGTGGGGGGGGGGGGGGGGGGGGGGGGGGTGTACTCAGTGACACAGCACATATATCCTCATTTTAATGGCTCTTCTTTAGCGGAAGAGCTTAGTCTAATTTAAATGTGTTCTCTTCCTTGAGCTCATTAAAACACCTCTTGTGTGCAGGAGCTTGTTATTTTTTTTCTGTCCCCAAACATGCAAACACAAGCACATGTCAAGCACGCAAACATATAAAACACACATGTAAGCAAATAAATGCATATAACCCTGAATGCATATAACTTAAAATGTAAAATAGCAACCAATGATGAGTGCTAATGTTTGTATTTAAACACATGAATATTGTGTTTTTGGCTAATTGACAGACTGATTGGGGCTGCGTGAATGCGTGATGCTACCTGGCGCCTTGTTACCAAACACAGGATGTGTGTTTGCCAGGACACATTCGATCTATTTCAGGTCTACTGTCAGAGTTGATGAGGTGTGAAAATTAACATGTTGTGACTGGACTTAAGTAGCTGATTATGAGTCTTTTATAATGCTGTTTGAAAAAGGATCTCTTACTGGTATAAAACTGAAATACAATAATGGAAAATTTGTCCCCAGATATGTTTATAAAAAAAACCATCCAAACTCAAATATGTTGAGAAATCAATGGAAGGAAAAGTCATACTTTAAAGCATGGCAGCATGAGTAAAAGAGCACGTACTTTCCTCTGCTTCCTGCACTAAAGCTGCTCTAATGACTCTGCACTTTACATGCACAGGTGCCTGACACCCAAACTACCTGCTCTGAAGCTTCAAGACCCCCCAAGATGTTTTTCACTTTTCCACCTCCTCTCCCCCAGCGTCTCTGTCTCCAACCTTTGACATCTTCTGGGAAAGTTTTTGAGTCTAGCACATTGTTTCTCTCAGTCCCTTTTCCTGACCGAAAGCTGCAAATAATGAATCAATCAAAGAGAGCTTTGATATTCTGACCTGTCGTGTCTGATCTTAAAGAAGATTTGCTAAATGTTCTTCAGTGGTCACAAATGAAACGCTTTAAGAAAATGAGCTCACACACTCCAGATTTGAGCAGTGATTTACACTCTTTTTTCCCCCCCAGTTTTATGTAATTCTTAAGGTAGCCAATGTTCATTAAAGCTGCACTCAGCAGAGAGTCTCTGAGGAACATCTTTGAGAGTTGGCCTGTGAACATAATTAAAGCTTTAATCTCTGTTCTTGGCAAACAAGTTGTGATGTGGTCCCGTGGGTTTTTACAGGACAACCCTATGACCTTTGAATCTCATCAGATAGATGTTGAGTCATGTTTAATCTCAACTGACTCCATCCAGCGTGACCATTTACAGACTGAATGGTTTGATGACAAAACGTTTATCTTTACATGGAGAATTCAAAATATTTCCTGAATGTATGACGTATTGTGTACATACTTATAGGACATGATAAGTCCTCATTGTTGCTTTCAGCTTGGATACAGCTACAGCTCTGCCTTATTATCGCCATAGGCTGATATGGTGATGCTGAGTAAACACTGGTTTGCATGTCCAGAAGAGCAACATTTTCTTTTCTTTTTTCCAACATATTTTTATGAAAGCAAGTTCAAAACATATAGTGCAATTGGGATGCAGTCAACATTTTTCTTTTTTCCTCAGAAACATTTAAAAACCCAATATCCCTTCGCCCTGTAAACAACCCTCCCAGACCAACAAATGGACCTCTAAATACAAGATAGGAAAACTTCACAGAAAAAATAAATAAAGAATAAATAAAATACAATAACCAAACAAATAAATAATAATAATGAAAATTGAAGAGACAAAGATAACAAATGGGCATACCACATAGGTAAATAGGAAAAACAGCATAACCTGTAAAAGAGACAGAATCACTCATGCACACTGCTCAACTTGATCAATAAAAGGGACGACAACAACAGCTGCTCACATCCAGGCTACCACCTAAGCGGCTGAAGAACCCGCGCACAGAAAGAAGTAAGGTCAGAACATAAAATTTGGTATTTAATTACGCAGGGGGGGGGGGGGGGGGGGGGGGGGGGGGGTTGCGGCTGGACAGGCACGAGAGGACAAGGTCAGTATCGGCAGGTGAAGGTGTACTACTACAATACCTCGTCAGGTGAGAGTTTCTCAAAATATTGAAGCAGAGGTCTAGAAGAGCAACATTTTCATCTATTTAAAGTCACTTTGACCTTTGACCTCTGTTTTTGGCACCACAAGCTTGGACATTTGGTGCTGTACACAAGGCTTTGAGATTATTTATTTTACAGCAAAAAGCAGCAGCTGTAAACTTTTAAGATGAAAGTGGTTAGAGAGAACCTAAATAGTAAAGTAGTTGTCCATAAAATCATAACAACGAGCTGAAAAGCCCTGTAACGCTCTGTAGACAGGGACGTTAACGAGTGTTGTTCATTTTCTGTGTGATTCCACTGAATACAAAATACTCATTATGGGTCTTACAAAATATTTAAAAGCTGTCATACTAAAGAAACAGTCAAACCACTAGTCTTAGTAGTTAATTTATCAAGAAGTTAAGCACACTGTCGTGGACATTCCTCAGGTCTGGGTCAGCAGAACAAGCTGTACAGTACATTAAATGTTCCCATGTAAGGTTAACAGGCTGGATTATCCCACCTGTGTCCCCACCATGACTGTGTGACCCTATCAGACCTGACCCCTTACACGACAGCTGACGCAAGAGTCACCTATAGACGTTCTTAAAAGTATACATAGTACATAACAACACACAGTACAGCATGGCGAGCTGTGATGATCCAAGTAATGGGGCCTCAGGGTAAAAATGACCCTAAAGGTAGTAATGCAAACACTTTATGGTATTAAAACACATACAGACTATAACTTTACAAAGTGATATATAACGTTAAAATATGGTTTGTGACACGTGCACATTGCAGCTGACAGCAGATATAAGTGTTTCTTTCTCCTGCTGTGAGCATACAAGAGCAAAAGCTGGTGAAAGGCTAAATAAAAGTGAGAATTACCCTTGTCATACATAAAAATATGCTCATAAAGGAATGTATAAATGTTGACAATACTGTTAAACACAATGATAGTATAATGTTTTGACTTTTGCTTAGGGATTTTTTGGACCACAAACTGTTCATTTTAAAGCAAAGGCAATCAAAAGGGTTAACAGGGGGACACACATCAGCAGCCTTCATCTGTAAATAACTACTGCAGAGATACTGTGGGAATACACCTCCTAGAGAAGAGTCTCTAATGGACATTTGACCCACTGATGAGCTCCAGGGTCAAAGGTCACTGGCCTTCCTCTTGAAAGGCGACGGACACGTCCTAACAGCCAGTCATGGCTCGTGTCAGCTGGCACTAATGAATTGCTGACACCGAATACATCGACATCCAGTCAAATCAAAACTGTTATGACACTGCCAGATCAGGATTTCACACTTTTCTTAACACCTTGACTGATGAAAGAAAACAGGTGTCTCCAGACTTTTCCAGGCAGAGCTCAAACTTTTTTTTACAGAGTCACAGTGTTTCTGTCATACTTTTCCCATAAGTTTGTACATGTCTGACAATCCACATTCCCGGCTGAACTTACTTGGACATGGAAACAGGAATATAAGGATCTTTGAATCAGGTGAGTGGTCTTAACCGCAGCTAAACTGTAGCTATTTTAAGGTCAGCCCAGAAGCATAATGTGTTATTTGTTTCCCTGGGCGTCAGAGGTCCGAGAGAGAGAGAGAGAGAGAGAGAGAGAGAGAGAGAGAGAGAGAGAGAGAGAGAGAGCGAGAGAGAGAGTGAGAGAGGAGGAGAGAGAGAGGTTTAATTTGAAGTTCAATCCATGACTTCTTGTATAACACATTGGAAACACATTACTGTAATTCATTCATTCTCCAAACAGGAAAGACTTGGTGGGAACTCACAGACATTACAATAACACAGGTCTTTGGATTTTAATTGATACAACAAACATCCTTTGTCTACAATAAACAACAGATCATCATCGAGATAAAAATCAAAACAAAACAATGATCCATTTGTTTGGATGTCACAGCTTTCTTAATACTGTTTTGACAAGTTTACCTGAAGAATGACCGAAAGACGAAAGACATAATGCAAGGTATCAAAGGAACCCAAATCCTCCCAGAAAACACAACAAGACAACTGAATAAAACAATTAATAAACTCAACCTAAGTTTGGATTGTTTTCCTGTCTTTTTTTTCTTCAAACAATATGTTTCAGAAAGAATGAAAATGATCGGTATGACAATCCATGATATACACCATACCCCCTAAAAGGTTTACAAGGTTTACTCTGTTCAGGAATACACTAAGGAGTAAAACTTTATGACATTCGTGAGAAAGTCGTTTATTTACTAAGGTATCCTATTTTTACACATGTGGTTTACGCTTTCCATTTTCTAAACATTACACCTCTCATAAAACTGGTGAAATTGTGAACTTTTGATGTTGCTCCATTTGCCTATTGATACTTTTTGTAAACTGAAATTATTACAGATTATATGAATGCTTTTAAAAAATAACATGATGAGCTGTTCAATGACATTTTGGTGGTTAAAATAAGACCAACCTTGAGCAGCAGCAATACTAACACTTGATTTACACTTTTCTTTTTTCCATTGGTAAGACATAATAATGCAACATAAAAGGCAACATTATTCAAACTCAGTCGAGGGAGATAACATAACGTTACATTATTTTGCATAAGTGTTCAGAGCTTTTATTGGCTGGAGGTGAGACGTATGACCCCTTCCTCCGTCTACCATGGCAACTTCAAGGACCCGGAGCTGAGGAGGGGTGTGTGGGCGGAGCTACTATTTGAGGTCCAGGTGGTCGAATCTGCGTTAAAAAAAAAAAAAAACGCACCAAACATTAGGAAGAAGTGAGCGACATTATTGAAACAGCTCGACCCTGAAGCTCCTGGTAAGCAACCTGTGTAAGTGAGAAATCTGTTTTCAAAGAAAGCAAGCCTCCGGGATCTGCAGCTTCGGTGGTGCGTCGGAGGAAAAACGGACCGAACAGGAGCGAGTATTTTTCCAGGGTTCACTTGTAGATTTATTTATTTTTTTAACCAAAGAAGCCAACTTTTTCCGAACAAGTGCAAGGCGGCTTGTTCCAGCGTCAAGTGGAGCTATGTTCAAGAAAAGCAAGAGTAAAGTGCTGGTGGATTATGCGTCAGAGGAAGACGACATGTCCTGGCACTATCATCACTCCTACAAGGTAAGAAGACGGATGGAGAGGAAACTCCAACAAGTCACTGATAATAATGAAAATCAAATCATGTCTGGTGTCTTTCCATAGACAGACGGATTTAAAAAAGGGCTAACGTGTAGTAAGGTTTCATGTGTAATATCCAACCAGCAGGTTTCACTTGTTTTCAAAAGTGTCAGAATAAAAGGCTAAAAAGCTCACAGCAAAATGAGACAATTTCCCCAACTATTTGAAGAAAAAACAATTAAAATAACTTGTTTTGGAATTTTCAAAAGTCCTAAAGTGTATAGGCAAAAATTTTAGACCGTTGATTAAATAAAAATAAACACTATATCCTATTAAATGATCATTTCTGCGAACTGTAAAACACACAATGTGAAACTAATCCAACTGTTTAAAAAAAAGAAATGTCTCTTGTGAAAACTGATAAACTTCCTGAAGGTGTCTCACACTGTCAAAACGAGATTGTGATGCAGAGGGAGGAGGAGGAGGAGGAGGAGGAGGAGGACAAGTGCTCAAACTCAAAATGTTATGTCAGCTGAGGAGGAGACTAAGGTCAAAGAAGAGACAGCCCGTTATCTCCCCAAAAGAAGCAAACACAACACATTGCAAAACAATACTTTGAAACTGATATCAAATATGCTTCTAAAATGGAAAAGGCTGTTTATTTTTTCGTGTAAAATTTAGGAATTTGGCTGTTTTACAATAAAGAAATGAATTTTTAAATTTGCAAAAGTCAAATGTCATTGAGCACTTTGCAAACAAAACCAATTTAAATCAATTTGTAGAAATAGATTACAACATGTAACCTAATCGTGTCCTGAAGTTTGGATAAACAGCACCTGGAGTTTTCTTTATTGGTGATACTGAGTATCATCTTCAGGGTTATTGGAAAATGATAGATTGGAAAACACTCATGACACAAACACACTCCCAAATGCACGAACGCTTACTCAGGTGAGCCGCGGTGTGTGAGGTCTATCTCTGTATTCTCCATAACAGCTTTTGCGAACAGCTGGACTCTGTCAAGATGTGAGAATCCAAGATAAGACATTCAACACACATACACAGGGTAAAGACATCCAGCAGTCCTGTCTCTGATGAAATAGGGAGCTGACATGTTTATTACTCCAGCTTCTTAATTCTCTTCAATGTGCTCTGATGTAACTTGTGAAGAGCAAAAAGAAACAACATCTGGCAACTGCAGTTTCTTAATTTTGCTTTGATTGACAGTAAAACCTGGCCATGTGATCTACTTCATGTTGGAGGCATCATGCTTTTGGCTTATGAAATGCTTCTTTAAAAAGTTTTAATAGAGTGTACAAAAACATGAATGCATTTAGAGGTTTACGAAATAAACTTAAATACTCCACAAAAAATGTTCATTTGTTTGATTTTAGGGCTTTTTATGTCTTTGTTAGAGAGACAGGACAGTGGACAGAGTCAGAAATTGTAAAGAGAGAGCGAGAGAGAGAGAGAGAGAGAGAGTGGGGAATGACATGCTGTAAGGTGCCATAGGTCGGATTCAAACCCAGCCCCCCCCCCTCCCCACCCCCTTTGAGGAGAACAGCCACTGTACATTTGGATGGGGGGTACAATACAGTGATACATAAAAAAGTTAATGTTTTTGTTTATAATACAATCTATATAGAAGTTACATTTTAAAAATCAGCATATATGTGTCAGAGAAGATCAACCAACAGCATTTCCCATCATTTTTCATCTGTTGTTGTTATAATGTTTTGATCTGTGACCTTTAGCTGGGATTTATTATCCTGTCTTCACATGCACCCTGGGAAGCAACGCATGTGGCCCTATCCCCTGAAGAGCTGCACAGAGTTGAGTTTTTTTTACTTCGGTTTTACTAGCCAGCAGAATTGCTTTGGCACTAAGAGCTGATCTGAGATCAGACTAGAAGGGTCTCCCCGGAATTCCTGGGAGAGTCATCAGGGAGGTCTCCTCCTGTTGCCGTGGCAATGAAGTACATCCAGGGGTCAGAGGTCGGATCATAAAATGTTAAACACAGAGGAGAGAGAGTCAGAGACGTACTTGCAGTGATACAGGATGAAACAAGGATCACAAAATCATGATTACACAGTCTGGACATGCAGGCTTTTCCTTCCCTCCAAATATTCTTATACTATCTACCCTGATCTACCTCTCACAGTGAGAGGAGAAGAGATAGATTATCAAAGACATCTTTTTTTGTGGTCATATTGCATGAACACCTCTTAGCCTTTTTTGTAGACTTTTGGAGGGGTCAAAACTAATAATAATAAAATCTGACTGAATGAGAAAACTGAGTAATGAACTTAAAAGCATCATTCATTTAGTTTAAGTTGAAAGATGTTAGGGTGAAGAATACAGATGACTTTAAATGTTCACTACTCTGCCAATTAATTTGCTGAGTAACCAATGAATAGTCCAATCCAGGTTGACATATTAAATCTTCTGTCTAACCAGCAATCAAACATTAAAATATATAGGCTACAATTTATTTTCTGAAATACAAATAAAAGCTGCAAATCTTTACAGTTTCGGAGCTGATAACAGTTTCTGTCCTCTTTGCTGAAAGACTGACTAATGCTATTAACCTGTCATCAAAAATAAGTGTCAGTTATGTTTCTTTATATTATTTGTAAATAAAAATAATCAAATGAATGTTTTTATGAGGGGGAAAGTATAGCACAGGAACACTGTGTAGGTAGTCAACTCACCGTAAGTAGAGATGTGCTGATACCATATTTCCGTCTGGATTCCAATTCCCTTACCTAAACTTGAGTATTGGCCAATAGTTTGATTTTCTTTTAATGTACATCATTTTGTGGAATCTGTTGAAATTTGCTAGCCTTGAACTACAATACACTTTTTTGCTCGGACCACACTGTTACTGTTACTGTTACTGTACTGTTGTGAAAATTGTACCTTAAGCCAGTTGATTTTTTTAGGGACTATGTGATTATAGTATCAGATGGTCAACCTTGACTTTCATACTTTTCAGGCAGTATTGGAGGCAGATGCAGATAATGATTTTGATATTTGGACAACTTGAACCAGGGCAAGGAAAAAGCAGAGACACATATAGCACATACAGAATATGTATATGTATAAATATTAGTTTTTACTTTTTTTGTCAGAAAGTGTTAATGTGACTCAGTGTGTTTCCTTTGTGGTGTTGATGCTTTACACTAAAATACTTATTTACCAAATCCTGTTTTCCTCCCTTTTTTTTAATTTTTTTTATCCGGGAGAGTTTTTGTGGTTTTCCTTAAAAAAACAGCTTCCTCACAAATTCATACCATACCTACACTCAGAACAAACACGTCTAGTGTTTTTACTGCTGGGCATGGGTACATGAGCAGTGAGGGTGGGGGCCTTGCTCATGGGTACTAATGTAACGTGAGGGTCCGATGTGTGCTGGATGGATCACTCTAGTTAAGAGAAACAGAAGGATGGAGACGGATAACTTTCTCAGCAGCACTTTACTGTCATCCACATTGTTTCCGCAACACAACACCAACACTTCCTTGTTCCTCATCACATGTCCCTTCATTAGCCAATCTTTTTTTTTGCATACAAATACAAAGTATGTTTTCTTGATGAAAATGTTATTTTTATAGTCTTTAAAAAACACTCAGTCCCTTTCTTTTCCACTTCCTGTTATCTCTGTTAATGTTTTATGGCAGAATAAACGATTTACATGTCGTGCCAGGCAAATTAATTCAAACTTTACCACTGGGTTACCCATAAAGACAGACTCAGACAAAGACCAGCAGGCAGACAGACAGAGACAGGACAGTTTAAAGGGATAAAACATTCATACGCACAAAGGGGGGGAAAGAGAGAGAGCATGAAATGCAGGATTTGATGTTAATATCTGCACCCCCTCGACAGTGCTTAGGGGCGACTACAGTGCAGGCCCTGTGCCGCAGCTTTCTCTCCCACCACTCTCTCTAAGTTCAACAGGCTGTAAAAGGCAGCTGTGAGCTAGCAGGAGGTTGCGTGTGTCTGTTTGTCTATGGTTTAAAGGGCTAACACACCTGAATACTTCAATAACAACATGGTAATCCTGCTGCCAGGACGCTCTTTCTGAAGTTGGATCACAAGAGTACAGATCAGGTCTGAGCACAACCTTCAGACGACCTCTCATCTAAATCATTAGTGGTGAGGAGAGGAAAGGTAAAGCTGAGCGGATCATCTGTTCAAGTGGGAAAGGGTAACATTTGGGAGCTTTGTCTTAAAAGTTCAAACCACATCATCATATTATCATATTTTTTTTATTTATTGTTGATTACTAATTATACGACTGTTTTTGAGCTGTTGTAACAAATACATTTCCCCCAATATGGGATCAATAAAGTTTATCTTTCTCTTTCTCTTTATTAGGCTGATAGTACTCATGTTTATTCATTTGAAACTGCAGCTATAGGAACAGTTAGCATAGCATAGCATAGCTTAGCATAAAGACAGACACAAACTATACTAGCATGACTTGGTCCAACTCATTGCAACTCAATGCTACTCTTGTAAAACCCTATTGGAATAAAATAAGTCAATGTAGGTAGTAAGTCAATCATCTGCTTACAAATGCTATGCTGCATGTCGACCATGACTGGCAAATGTTTCCTGTCTTTATACTAAACTCATGTAGCTAACGCCTAGCTCTGTAGCTTCATGTTTACTTTAGCAAAGAGATAAAAGAGCGCTTTCAATCTTATCATCTAACTTTCCACAAAAAGTCATGTTTCACAAAATGCCGAACTATTTAGAAAAAAAAAGAACGATCTAGGACTCATTTTTAGTAAAAAGTAAGGCAGCACTGCTGGGAAAAAATAGTTCCTGAGTCCTCTGGGCTTTTTGTTTTTGTTGGTGCGTTGGCTTTTGGAAACTACAACTGGTAATGTGGTGTTGAAATTCACGCTGCGTCTTTATTGCCTAGTAATCTGGCCTTTTTAAAGACAGCACTTAGCTACTAAAATTTACACACTAGCGCACAGGCTCAGCCAGAGAGAGAAAGAAAGACAGAGGAAAAAAAAAACCCACCCCCCGAGGTGTGAAAGCTCTACAGTACAGTCTCTTTCCCTGATTCCTCCCTCTCCTCTCCTCTCCTCTCCTCTCCTCTCCTCTCTCTTTCTTTGTTCCGAATGCTTTTACGTTCACACAGTAGTCAGCAAACTTGTGTGAGAGTGTGTTTGAGTGTGTCTTTGATCAGCTCAGGTGGCGGAGACTCAGCAGACTTTGCTCAGACATGTCCGACCACCTCCTCTCTCCCTCTCCCTCTCCCTCTCTCTCTCTCTCTCTCTCTCTCTCTCTCTCTCTCTCTCTCTCTCATGGAGTCGTTAGATGTGAGAAGTTCTTACAGCTTTGATAACTTTACAGTAAATCTGGCTCCACTTCTGTAGTCTCAGGTTCAGCTGAACATCTGATGGTTTCTCTCTCCCTTCTTCTTATGATTAAATGTTTTTAAGTCTTTTGGAGCTAGTCTAAAGCCAGCCATAAATCTTTATAGGTTAAGTGCATGTTACGAAAATGAATCCAGTCAATATTGTCAATACATTACTAATAAATGAGAATTCTCCTAACTAATTTCTTGCCAAAATATGTTCAATTTTAGGAGCATATAGCCTCAAGGATCTGTAATACTATAAGCTATGTGTATAAATATAGACAACCTCATATTGGGGTTCCAGTCTGTGAATTTCACATCAAGTTTCGGGGTTGCTGAAGCAAGGCACAGCAGGAGCTCCACATACAAACACAGTCAGACATGCACACACACACACACACACTCCCGCGCTCCCGCCAGCCCCGCTGGCTCTGCTGCTTACAGTTTCTACGCTGTAGACAGTACAGAGGGGGGGATCATTTTCGTCCCCCGACCCATTGCGCATTTTATTTGTAATGATGTCAATATACATTCTTCCGGGGCTATAAATAAAAGTTTAAAAAAGTCGTCAAAGTTTCTCAACTCTGTGTCTGTCTCTGACTATTAATTTCACAAAGAGAGAGACAAACTCCTCAAATTCAAGGTGTGTTGCTTTGAATGGCTTTACTTCTCGTCTTTGTTCAGGGATTTTATCAGGACAAGACTTGACACGATACTACTGCTTCAACTCTTGAGGCGAGTGCTTAGCAGAGTCAAATGATTGTAATTAAATTAGATTCAACTTTATTGTCATTACACTGTATACACTGTGTACAATAAAACAAAGGTGGTTTTAAAGAACAACGGGGCAGCTGCAATGTAGCGAATGTATGTGATGTGAGACGATGACAGTGTAGACTTGTGTGTCAGTGTATCATTGCAGGTGGGAATTTTTACCCAGCTGAGAAAAAAAGACTAAAATTAATACTGATACCTCTGTGTCACCTAAAACCAAACAAGATCATCAGCGACAAGGTTGATCATTTGTAGATGATTCATTTCAATGGCTCCGGCCCCTACCTCCGGGTTGGTGTCAAATGAAGTATCAGCACACTGCAGAAAAGCCTTTCTTTACATTTCCACAGCAAAGATTAACAGTGACTGGCATGATTGATTGTTAAAAGACAGCAGGATGAGCTTCTCATCAGGAAACACTACTTTCACATGAACAGGACAGGATCAGCAAGGAGTTAGGAGGTATCACTTTGTCCACAGGGGTCACCAAACTCAATGCAAACCAGAAGTTCCTCATGGTAGCTTTACGTCCAGTTAAAACCTATTCTTTAAGGGTGTTGATGATGGTCTAGCCATCGCGGCCCATGAACGGAGGCTATAAGCCTCCAATCAGGCAGCCCAGGTTCAAGTCTGACCTGCATCTCCCCTCCTGCATGTCATTCCCTACTCTCTCTCTCTAGATTTCCTATGTTATCAACCCTCCTATCTGTAATAAATACAATCAAAAGCCAAAAAAATAAATCTTTAAAAAATAAAATGTATTTGACCTTGGTCCAAAACTCAGACCTACATGTCTTGGTATTCATGAATCATTATGACTTTTATTATAAGAATTAGAGCACTTAAGAACAGCAACAAAGAGCTTTACATAAAATAATAGAAACAATGAATATAAAGTCATTTTTATACATGCTGAACGGAAGACAAAGCTTGAAAACGGACGCTTAGCAAAACAAAAATATTTCCTCTTGTATATACACATGGAGTCATGCTGTGTAATTGCAGCACTCCATCCACCCATCCGTCCATCCATCCTGCTGCAAGCTTACTCGACAGCAAGCTAACCTCTCTTCTACAGGAAGACCAGCACATACTCCTTACATACACATGCCTGCTGCAAAGTGTGGACGCTCTGTGTTTTGTTTGGGAGTTGCTATTTGTGTTAACTCACTGCTGCTCTGTGTGTCTGTGTGTGCGTTTCTGTGTCTCAGGATAAAGACATAGAAGGAGAGGAAGAGGAGGAGGAAGCTGGGAATGCAGTATCCAAGGTAAACAACACAACTTCAGAGCTAGTTGGACCCAACACAAACACACTATTTGTGAAGTTATGAGTCGCCTCTTGTGCCCTTATCTTCTCACACATCGACTGTATTCATTTCATACGCTCACAAAAACATGTTGTGTAAACCTAAACAAATCAATCCTGTTTCTCCAGAACTTTCTTCATCCTTTAACCAATGTTCCTGATAAACAAACATATAAAGTCTTTCATGGTCGGGCTGAGGTAAAGCAGGACGGTCAGACGACTGCAGTGTTTATCTGTAAACACAAGGCCCTCAACGGTCACCCCCTCAGTTATCTTTAACCTTATCACTGGATGACTGTCTTGTTTGCTGTTATGGGTGTTCTCATACTTTCACCCTTATCCCACAATGCACATTTTCAGGCTGTGTTGAAATTCACTAAAATCTATAGGTTAAATACTTAAAGGGTAATTTTGGTTTACTAACTGGTTTCAAACTGCTTTTGGCATTCATGTTAAAGCTTTGTATTCTACTTTCTGTCAACTCAGTTGATTGCTCATGACTGGCTTCATGTATACTGGCAACCAATTTTAACATGACACTCTTTACAATCTGAGAGATGATATAGTTTTAAAGTGTAACCTGGTTCAGATATTGTCTGATAATGATGTAACAATAGTAAATATCAAGCATTAAGTAGAAGAATTCAGACGGTGAACTGATACTAAATGATGGATTTACTGACGGGTTCTCCTAATCCAGCTTTTGGTAAACAACCTATAACTGACCTTTGATTGTTTCAGACTCAGTAAAAGCGAGTGATCCAAGGAGTTAAAGTACACTTTTTTTTTTTACGTTAAAGTTTTGCATAACAAAGGTTAAATTTGGCTGAAAGTCATATCGATTCTGGTTGTGAAAGATTCTTGTGGCCTTTGTGTTTGCAGCAGCTTTATCTGCTATTGTGCTCATTCCAAGCAACTTGTGTTTGAGATAAAGTGCTTTGTGTAATATGTAAAATCTCCCAATCTGTACCGACAACAAGTCTTTACTCAGAGGTCTGGTTGTGCCTGAACTCTTCTGACCATCTAAAGCTCGAGTATAACCTCAAACACTGTATTTGTCTCTGAACTGTGGCTGCTTTCCTCCTGTATGTAAAGCCCATGTAGGTGACTCAGTTCATAGGACGTATTTCACAACCTGTCCTGTTTGTGAGGATAAGAGTGGCTGGGCCTGAGAGAGGAAGGAAACGCAGCATTCTTTCGAGGAGCCGGCCTTTTGGATGGGAACAATCATCGTGAAAGAAAAACAAGGCTGAAAATAGCCACAGAACGCTCTGACACTGTGGAAGTCTACAATTCTTCCACTGTCGTCGTTATATGCTCATATTAGGACACACTAAGTACAGAGTCCTGGACATGGAGGTTACCTTTCAATGTAAAAGGCCAACTCCATTTCTAGATAGAATGAGATTTATTTTATGGTGCTGTAAAAAACTTATTTTAATATATAACTCAAAAAAACAGGCTTACTGAAACATGCCTGATATTTAATTTTAGTATTGAATAATAAGTCGGTAAGTAGTTGGACCCGTAAGCAGTCAGTTAGTGGCCGGATTGTGTCCGGGCCTAAGTGTATGAGAAGCATGTCTCTCAATAACTGAGTGTAATAACCGAATTTTCCCTCGGGGATTAATGAAGTAAGTAAAATAAAAAAGCTTGGCTTAGCCTAAAGACTGGGAATAGAGGCAAACAGCCTGCCCCGCTACTAGCAAATGCTCTGTGTAACCGAAAGATTTTTTTTGTAGTTTTCTTGGTACAAGCTGTTTTTTTATTGAACTGATTGATAGCTAACTCATGGCATAAAAGAAAAAACATTTTATTTAACTAGTTCCAGTCATTTATTAAGATGATTGTGATAACTGACAAGTTTCAAATTCTCAGGTTTGAAGTTGCTGTTTGTCTCTCTGGAAGTTCCTCTGGGAAAAAGATTAGATTTCTTTTGACTGGGGTAGCCCCAACGCGGGGAAGAATGGCACAATGTTTTTGTGCATACATATAGCAACCCCTTTGATCTACACTAGCATGTAATGGCACCATATAAATCATCTTAACTTAATTCTCTAAGGACTGAAAAAGATGATGTTTGGTCAATGTCAAAACTTCAAGTACTAACAAACGGGAATTTGCTGCAATGAAACGCAAAGAAAGCTATAGCATTCGGTTGCAACACAGTCAGAATAATAATCATTTTATCAGAGCTACATAGAGTTCGACATATTAATGATATCACGAAAAGAGCAGAGAAAAACACACTGCTAAACAGAAAAAATAATGAAGCAGTTTCATTACAACATGGAACACAAATCGTACACACAAATACAGTCTGTGGTTGTGTGCTGGTAGCAGGATATAAATGTCCTTATTCTCTGTCACTCACTCGCAGCGTTTGCGTTCACACATACAGCTCAGCCAGAAAATTTCTGGACGTTGTTGTGCATTTGTGAAAGCACCAAAAGGGGGGTGGCCATCTGGATTTCAAAGATTGTGAAGGCAACCCCTGGAATCTGCCCCTAGTCCTTCAAACACTTTCATGTTTGTTGTTTCTTGACTTGAACCAATCAACCAATGAAATTGCTCTTGCATTCTTTTGTTATGCTTTGCTGAGATTCAGGAGTTTGGACTGTCGGCATCTATACAACTGATGGCTACCCATACCAGCCCTCTCTTCAGCTAGTCCACAGAGATGGTTAAAGATTGTTCAAAGACTAAATGATCAACTTATTTATAAAAAAGAATGACATAATAAAGAGGAAGAAGCGAAAAGTCATGAAATGAGTAACTCCGCCCATTAAAGTACCGATATCCGAAGTTTGACCAGGTTTCTGTCTCAAAAAAAAACTGTCTATAACAAGTTATATTTCCAAACTCAAATGCCTCTTTAATCTCCCAGTTTCCATCAATGGGGCACAAATGGAAGAATTTGGTCCAATAATAGCTGTATTGTTCGGCCAGGCGTGGAGCTTCAGGTAAAGCTCCCCCACACAGCGGGCCTCTGTGAGCTGCTAGGTTTACCTACTTTTTGGCGGGAGAGATTAGCTGCCTCTGAGCTGCTTTGGATCTAGAGGCCCCCGAGGTTAAAGCTGAGGAGAATGGTGAATAGGCTGGCCTCTGTATGTGCAAACACGCATGCAGAGATACAGCTGGAATTTAGTAAACACATATATGCACTCAATCTGTTTTGGCATCTCTGGTTTCAAACTGCAGCAAATCTGATCCACGGTTTACACTTCACGGCACACAGGAAATAAGAAGCAGAGAGAGGAGGGAGAAAGAAACGGTAGAGACAGGGGGGTGAACTAGCATAGACTAACGTAAATGGAAATATTTTGGTGATAATAAACTCCATGAAACTGCCAGTGTTTTACCCTCGGGCATGTCCATGATGAGAGGCAAGGGGAGGATTGCATTTTTCCTTTATCAGCAGCACTGCCTGTCTCCTTTTGAGATACTGAAAATTGGCCGAGTTAACCAATCCATCAAATGTCACATAGTGTTAATGTGACAAGAGATCATGTGTGTTTATGAGTGTTGCATAAAGCATTTGTTCCCAACCTGGGGTCCGGGCTGCGCAAGGCTCTGTCTGCTTGGGAACCACTGGCATGAAGGACAAACCCTTTTGTTTGAGTTCATTTTATCTCAACTTGGCTTGTGAAGTGTAATCTCAGAACCGATGACATATCTTATTATACATGTTCCTGTTTAGTTTGAGAGATGACAGCTTTCATGTCAAGCTTTTTGTTCGCTTGTTTTAGCTGTTTTCACATTCTCTGATCTTGAACTCAGAGAAAACAACAGGGGAGATAAAGCACATGTGTTTGTGTTCTACATGCATGCTGTGCTTTGAATTGAACACATCCGCAATAGGTTAAATACATAAACAAAAGAGGCAGTGTACATGGGTTCACAAGGTCAGCTGCAGTCATCAAAAAATGGTCTGAGAATTTTTTGATACTGGTTCGGCCAAATCAGGCACGGGTGTGTAACAGTAAGCGGTATGACCTTGACAATTGACATTGAAATTCTTCCAAGGCATGGAGAGAAATGGAGCCAAAAGTTTGTTCCTCCATGTGGAGGGCGGTATCAAGCTGTGCGAGGGCAGGGAAGAATTCTGGTGTGACGGGGGAGACTGAGGGAGTTTCAGAGGGAGGATATGGGCTTTTGCTGGAATGTGCTTAATGTTTGTATCTATCTGTCTAATCTTTGGTTTTAAGGTGTTTTTTTTTGTAAGTAGCAAGACAAGCTGTTCATATAATTCCTTGCATTTATTTATCTGTAAGGAAAAATTTAAAATGTAATGACAATACACCTATAATTTTACTTGCCAAGAAATCGATGCACAGTTTTACCCAACTTTTCTTCTACAGTGTAGAAACTAAGCTAAAGCTAGTCGATGGTTATCATGAAATAAAACGTGCTTGCTTGTGAGCTGTGGTCTAAGCAGATGTGGTTACCTAGTAGACTAGCTGTCCTTTGTGTTTCGCTAAACTTCCCAGTATGCATGGTGATTAGGCAGCTAGAACCAAATGGTGCTTCATGTTTATGTGGTTAGGCTGGCAGGTTCCCCCTGTATTCACTCAGCTAAGCTAACCAGCTGCTAAGCTAACCGTACAGTCATAACAGTGGTGTCAAACTTATTTTTTAACTTTCCACAAACGTTTCATGTATACTTTAAACTATTCCTTTAAGGTTGATTGGGCTGCTGAAAACCCTCTTTCTACTGTACCTACCAATGAGATTCATATTTATTTTTGTTAACTTGAAAAGAGGGGTTTGGAACAGAACGTTTCATGCATAAGAATTAAAACGTAAGCTGTGCATGTTTCATTAGTTCAAAGCTACTGAAGCCCAAGATAGAATTAAAATAATGCACATTCATGAATATCAACCTGTGTTGATTTCAGGCTAATGTTTTTCTAAGTTCCAGTGAAGTTGATTTAATTAAACCAGATTTAACAAAGTTTTAAATCACTCACAAAATATGCACCAGATATGATAAGCCAACATGCAACAGATGAAGAGATTAGCTATGAGATAAAAAAAAAAAAAAAGCCATTCTGTCTTTTTTCTGTCAGGAAGCAAAGGTGAAGAAGATCATGTTGAAAAAAGAGAGGAGGGAGAAGAAGATGTTCTCCTCTAAAGATGATGAGCACTTCTTGTTGACTGGAATGAAGCTGCCTGACCGCAGAGGGTAAGATTACACAAGAACATGTTTGACCTTACATGTACAGTATACTCCTTGTTTTACATCCCAAGCATGTGAGGAAGATTATCTTAATCATATGTAGAAGGTATTATACTTTGAACCTTCTTTGAGTGTATAGTACGAACACTCAATGGGCCTCATTCACTAATATATGCGTATGAATGTTCTTACTCTGCGCATAAAAAGTGCATATGCAAAATCACTGTCTGATTCATGACACGTGCGTACTGGCCAATTTTGTTTTCACCACCATGCGTATGTTAGTGAATCAGAATCATCCCAAATCGCAAGACGTGTGCCCGCAACCTGCAGTCAGCATACTACCACGTCCCCATCTCCCCATGTAAGGACATCTGATTGGTGAATCAGGACATGAGCGGTGAGGTGGAGACATGTAGAGATGCAGAGTTGCAAGAGATGGCCCCCAAAAGGCAAAAAAGAGCGGTGTGTTCCCATTACAGGGAATTAGTTGCAGAAATTCCCTGCAGAATGCGTTTGCTGTCGGAATTAGCTGTGATAGGTCATTTGTCACACTCTTCAAACATGTTTTGATGGTCTGATGCGCTTAAAATGAATGAAAAGGCCAGTATACACACAATTAAAGTAATATGACCAAATATTAAACATCAATCAAAAAACAGCTGAGGTTCTCTGCTGTTAAAGCTTACCAAAAGATGAACTGCCAATGAACAGGTCACCATGGTAACCCAATTGAATTTGTCTGTGTGTATGAAATTAAATTCAAATACACTCAGTGGCTACTTCATTAGAAACACCTATCAAATGCTATCCAATTTAGTAGACCAACCATTAATTTAAACTTCTTAATTAACAATGTTCAGTTTTTTATTGACACTTCTGTAATTTGAGGTTGTAGTAAGTAGTTTTGAACTGGACTGTCTTTGTTAAGGAGGGGTTTCTAATGATTTGCAATCAGTTCTACAAACATACAGTAAGGTGGTCTATTATAATACATTTTAACATTATGCCGTGCAACAAAACCCAATCTGACCACAACCTCGGTCATAAGTGAAAAGTTGACATAACATCTTTAAGAAAGTTTTAGTACAAAATGGCCACTTCAGGCTTTGGGAAGTAATAAAATGTGGCAGTGCTGTTTATTGGATTGCATGAGGTTTTACAGATTTACCTTTAACTTCACTTTACTTAAAAGTATGTATCAGAGCATTCTCAGTTTCCCCTCGCCCTAAAAATAATAAAAGTGAAAATTGATCACAACTTTTCCACTAACTGAATTTAGATGTGTCAGATCTGCCCCGATCGTTTCTGTTTTACGTCGTGAATGGGAATATTGGCTAGTAATTGTCAAGTGTGAGAAGAAAAATGTGAATGAACTAGACTATTACTTAGTGGAGTCACGTACAACCACTGGTGGTTCTACTTCCTTGAGGAACATGTATGAAGAGGAAAACCTAAATGAATTTCCCCTCTGAAAAATGAGGGGGAATGCCTATAAAATGTCTTTTAGCTTGGGGAATGTTCTAATCTCTATAGTAAGTAAATGGCAAACAAACCCAGTGTTTTAGATGTGATCAGTTAACCCTTTCTCCTTTTCTACTCTTTTTCTTCTGAAGGTCCCACAAGAAAATGAAGGACGATGAGAAAGAGAAAGAAAAGAAGGACAAACAAGAGAAGGGCCATTGTTTCTGGGAGAGCGTTACAATGACCATGAGGCAGATCTCACCTGCAAAAAAACTGGAGAAGATGGAGGGCTGGGAGCCGCCACAACTGGCTAACCCAACTGAGACTGTGACCGACGAAGCCCAGAATGACAATAGCAAGAAGGTGGACTTGCCAGTGTCTTTCTCAGACTCTCTAAACCTCCCGTTAGAAATAGCTTCCTGGGGAGGGCAGGGTCTTGAGGAGGATTCATCCCGCTATGCTAACCTGACAGACTCCAAGGATTCAGCTGCTGCCATAACGTGGACATCCCGTGCCAAAGTCAAGCTGGCTGGCATCAGCAGGATGAGCAGAGGGATTGTGTCAGAGGGGGCGTGGGAGGGGTTCAAATAGTAGAGATGTTAACCTTAGAGACCCGTCCCTTTGTACCTGATAAACATCAGGAAAGAGGATGAAGACATGAACAAAATATCTGCTTGTGTCTGGACTGAACCGCTGTTGAAGTTGACTGGTTTTAGGATGCTCTGGTAAAAGCCTAAAAATGACACAAAGAGTTTGTCATTCTATTAGCTTTCAATTCCTTGAAGGCAACATTTGTCTGTTTTTCAATGGGCTTTATGCCAAATTCACAACACCGACATGAACTGTAAAGGACAACAAATGAAAGCCATAAACTACTGTACCCTTTAAACTGTGATATCCACTGGCCTGGCATTGAAATATGGTATATTTCCAATGAATGAGAAGCCTGATTTTCATTTTATCGCCTCATTATTCTAGAAAATAATTATGCAAATGTGCTACTGAAGACCTTTATGGTAGTTTTTCACTTACTGTCTGTCTATGCGGTCACATCTGGCCTGACGCCTTGATTTATACATCAGTAATGGACTTAAAATCTGTACAGTCATGAAACAAACAAACGCACCCTTTTGGATTCAAGCATATGTTTGTGATGAAAAGGAGGAACTGAAAAGAAAGTGAGTTCGTGTAGGACATGCACAATCCACATTTGGCTTTGCAAAGGGGATACAAAGTTCTGTTGTGCTTGGATTATGTGAGGGTAATAAAAAAAAAATCCAAGCCTTCCCTCAGTGTCATAGATTTGCCATTTGTAAATCTGATGCAGGACATTTATAAAATTTGTAGTAAAGAAAAGATAGAGGATGAACTCTTTTTTACTCCCACCCCACAAAGAAGCTGCTGAGTCCATGCTTGTACCTAAGAAGTGCCTTATATCAATAGAAACTTCATGTGTTTGTTGTATATTTCAATCAGACCAAATCATCCTGACTGCACACCTGCTGTTCTTATTACACTCTGTGAAGCTGCAGGCAGGTCAACCCAGCATGCATCTGTGCTGCATTCACTTCCTGGGTGAGGCAGTTCTTTGATGCTGTTTGCATATCTTTATATTGTATTAACTGAGACTACGTAGTCATTTCATTTCCACAATGATTAGATTTTTCCTTTAGGTGAATAGGAAAATGATAGTGTCTGCTTCCTTTTCTTTGTTTTAGATTCAAACTTTTTACTACATTATTTTTCCTATGGTTGCTTCACTACAAACAGAAGTGTACAGAGATGTACTGCAAAGCCAACTTCCTGGGACACATTTCTTAAAGTAGAATAAAGATTTAGTCTCAAAGTCTGACTCTTTTATTTCAACACTTTGCAGCCAGGAATGATTGTATGCCTACTGGGATTCTCTATCACCTACCTTCAGCATTTATAAATAAAAGTTATTTGTATTATTATTGTTATCTGTAGGGATTTACTACTGCTGAAAGTAAAGCTCAGGAAAGAACACTTTGCCTTACACTTCTATAACCTTCCTTTTATTTTTACACGTTTTTCCAAAAATGTAGACCTGTGAACATCATTTTACTTTCTTATTTAACTACATTTATAAAACATGAGACTGCTACATCAGAGCTGGAATATCTTGTGATATTAATCACATACCTTTGCTCCAATTTTCAAAGACAAACAAAAACATATCCTTGCTGTTTTTGGTGGACAGACATTTGTAGCCAAATCCAAGGAGTAGAAACTTCTGTATACGAAGGATAAGACTTCTCCCAAGATGCAACATGAAATGAAGACGAGACACAGGTTTATAGAAAGATTTAATTTTTGTATAAGTAGGTCACGTCCCGGTAAAGTCATTATAGTACCATCAAGAGTATCGGGACAGCATAAGAATATTACAAAAGTTGAAGGAAGGGTACAAAACTTTTTTTTCCCATCCCAAAGTTTACATTTCCCCTTTCTTTTTTTCTGTTATTTGACAGGTTGGACACCAGATGGCTGATAAAACTTGTACAGTTAAGGGAGTTCTACATTATTTTCTTGATGTCCATACTTCCATTGTATACAGAGCACAACAAGAGTACACAAAGGACAACATAAATCATGTAAACAGGGACTCAACAAAAACAGGACATGCATTCAGTTATTGCAGGAAATAAACACCGAAACAAAAAGAGCAGAATAGTTTTAACGCTATAAATAAACCTTCAACATAATTTTATAACTCCAAACTGTAATTTTTGACCTTATCTGTAAAAAACAACAACAACCCCTCTTACACCTTATGTAACATCACTTTCCTATCATAAACACTCTACAACATCTTTTACATTGAAATCCTTTCATATATTCATATAACATTAACATATTTTTTTCTGTCCCGTCAGAAATGAACTTTTTTTTTTTACTGCAAGAGGAAAAGCAGGAAAACAACGAAGTTCCTTTTACATTTCACCCATTAATAACATTCATAAAAGCAACAAACATGTACGGTAAATCTTGGAAACATTTGTGCGTAAGGAAATTAAAACATAGAAAAGTTATCTCTTTCATTTCAAGCCCTTTGTATTTGGGTAAAGGTGACATCAAGGTCTCGTACGCACTCTCGGACTCAAGAGCGGAGGTAAACGGCCACTTAGCTTGAAGAAAAAAATGACGAAGGTTTAGAACTTGAAGAGGTCGATAAAGTGCTGTGGAGAGATGGGCATGAGGCAGCTGTCGGGGTCGTTGGCTGTGCAGGGATGGCCACAGTCCTGAAACACAGCAAACAAATACATTGTTAAAAAGAGGTCGGGTCAGGAAACAGGTGGAGCAGTGACACATACAGTTCATAGACAGCTACTTGATGAAGGACACTGGAGCTGGTTGCATCAGCTGTTAGTCTGAACTTGAAGATGTTATGACGCAAAACATGATTTACGCAGAGTGAAATCAGATTGCTGAATTCAAAATCTTGCTTTGATGCAGATACTTTTTTCCCCTTTCCTCCCATCTGGAAAATAACCCCTTGATTTCTGTCACTTGTTTTCACCTTCACTCAACTTCAGCCAGCACCTACAAAAACTGCATGTGTAAAACATTATACCTTTTGTTATGTCATCACTTTATTACTGCTAAGTTGCTATCTCTGTATCCCAGCTGACTTTGGTATTCCAGGTTAAAAGAAGACAAAATAAAAACTGTGTATATACATGTGTTAAAAACAAGCTCTAACAATAATCTAGGTTCCCAGAGTTAGAACACATCCAGGAAAAAGAATGCAGGACACATACAGAAGGACCTCTAATCATCCAAGGTGAGTAAAATGGGGGAATTTGTGTTTATCTCAAAAGGATTGAGAAAATAGTACCCTTGTTTTTCTTTTCTTTTTTTCAGCTTTTGGATTTCTGTCCTATACCTAATACTGCATTTGAACAGGATACTGGGTTCACTATGATGTAATATTGACAGATGTATTTGTTTGAATTGGTTAGGTTTGTGATGTAAGAATTTTGATGCTACTCTCTGGCCTGGTCACGTTGAAACAGACATGGTAATCTTTAACCTTTAAAGAGGCTTTAACCTTATTAAATAAAAGGGCATATATGCCTTTAAACATTACAGCAGACCACTGCTGATTGTAAGCTCTTGAAACAAACAAGAGCACTAGAAACTTGAAGGATGTGTCAGAGGTCCTTTAAATTGCATCTTAAACTGACACATTGTACTTTTAAACGAAGAATCCGACTTACAATGTTTGACTAAAAAGAACCCAAGAACCCCGAGTGAAGGGCGGCTGTGGCTCAGTTGGTAGAGTCGTCGCCTCTAAGTAGGTCGAGGGTTCGATCCCCAGCTGAGCAACATGTCTGACGTGTCCTTGGGCAAGACACTTAACCCTGCATTGCTCCCGCCGCTTCGGTGTCGGTGTATGAATGGATTAGTGTTGTATTTACTCTCTGATTGATGTCTTTTTGGCTAAAAGCGTCTGCTAAGTGAATTGTAACATTGTAACATAATTGTAACAATATTACTACTCCACAATAAGGATGGTGTTGGTGGGTTGTCTATATATCCCTCTCAATTTTTGTTTTTTTGAAATACTACTTCCTCTACATATTTGAATGATTACATTTTACACAGAAATGTAATAAGCATCTATCTATCTATTTACTTATTTGGTAGAGAAAAATAAACATATTGACAGAGTGGTGGTCGAGAATTATTCTTTTATTGGCTTTCTTAAATTTTAAATTATTAATAGCCAAATTCAAAGTAAAAGCATGACTTACAGTAGATCTTTGCTTGCTAAGATGTAACATTGCCTCTAGCAAACCCTAATTTGGTACTGAAGAACTGAAGGACTTTGTACACATTACAGATGCACTTCAAAACAGCTGTTGCAACCTGGTTGTATAGATATACAGAGACAAAGATTTGTGTTAACCTAAATGACTTTAAAGACATGAATTAATCATTCAGTGGAATGTGTGAGCAGACAATAACCTTTTCTAAGAATGAGGTTAAACACCATTAAAAAGTCCGCAGAGCGTTTCACTGTTTCCTAAACACACTTCGAGCAACACATAGTGATCAGGTGAAACAGAGAACATTGAAAGGAAAGGCTTATCACAAGGAAAAAGACGAGTTATAGATCAGATAATCTGAGTAAATGGAGACGGACTGGCCACTGTAGTAACACAAAGGAATGGTGGGACAGAAAGTACCTTGAATAACAAAGCCAGGTGGCGATCCTTAAGGAATCAGGGAGGAACAGAACCAGGAGAGGAGGCAGGAAGAGGGGAGACAAGCGAAAGGAGGGATGCAGAGAGGGCAGAGGTTACAGAAGAATAGGGACCAAGAGCATGAGGATAACAAGATTGTGGGTGGTAAAGGATCGCAAGGAGCGGGATACTGTAGAAGCCGTGTGATTTATCAGCCTAGTGTAGTTAGTTTTTATAAATACAAGTGTTACCTGGAAGTTATAAACTCACACCCTTTAGAATTACATCTTACACATGGCGTAAGATCAGATTTAAGGTTCATTATTTGACCACTGATCCCTACATGTAAGAGAGTTTAAGTTAAAATCATGAATATATTCGGAATCAAAAGGATTAAGCACGTAATACCATCAGTGGTTATGGGCGTTGACAACTTTTACAGTGGATTGAAGTTTAAACAGGTATTTTATCTAATGTTACTGAGTTGGAAAAGTGAATTTGAGGCTTTTTTCTTTTTCAGCAGCCTCAATGTATTCATTTCAATTTTTTGGATTAGATCCTGATGACGCTATTTAACGCAGTGTTAACACAGAGAGTGTGAGAAAGAATGTGTGACTGAACAAGAGTGTCACTGAGACTTTTCTCATGTCTAACTAAAGATAACGGATGTTTTGTCTCGTTGGCCAAGGATACACAGCGTGTCCTTTTGCAAACTTGATACTTGATCTGATTTTCATTTCTGATCTCTGGACAGTTATCAGGACTGTTAAAAAAAAAAACATCTATTTCAAAGGCACAGGTTAATTTGACTTTGCACAAACGTTCTCCAAAAGGCTGAAGCATGTTGTTAGATGTGGGTTTTTTTTTTACCTTCCAGAAGAGGATGCTACAGTGTTTGCAAAAGTGCAAGGTGTCGCCGTACTGCTCCTTCATTGGATAATGTTTCTGCAGAGTGAAGTACATCAGCTTCCAGTCCACCACACCGCTCTTTGTAAGGACCAGATTCCTACAGTACTGCCAACAGATGGAAGGAAAAATAAGAGTTAAAACACAATTCAAACACAGGGGACATGAATGTAATTATAACTGGCACAAAGTGGTATTAGCTATAATTAAGGGCAATTACTCATTAACACCAATTCTGTGTGTGAATGTGTGTATGTTTGCCTGTGTGTGTGTGTGTGCGCATGTCTGCGTTTGAGAGAGAGCGAAGGAAATGGTGATTACTGTGAAAGATGATCAACTCGGGACGATGCTGCCATCTAGTGGTCAAAAGGTAAACTACTTAGCAGCCTGGTGGAACAGCAATCTCCTTAAATGCTTAACTAAAAATCAAGTTTTAAATACACTTGAAACATACATTTTAAAATAATTATTAAACCAAGACTTTGTCCTAATTTATGCCTAACATACTAAATCTGCTCTCTCTTACCTGTTTGTCTGAGAAGTGGAAGTGGCAGAGTTTCTTCCACAGCACCCTGTTCTCACTGAGGCAATGCAGAGTGGGCGTGGCCTGTCCGAGGTTAATGATGTCATAGGCATCAGATAACTTGCAGAGGATCTGGTTCTGCATGTATAGCGGTAAGTCATTGAATGACATGCCATCACAGATTTGCTGGGAAGAAAACAAAGAGACAATATTTTAAATGAAGCGCTTGTTAGTGAAAAATATATCTAATGGTAACAAAAGGTGAAATGTTGCAGTTTTCCACTGGGGATGTGGTTGTGATTCAAACACAGTAGATCATTAAATGATCAGTTTAAACTAAAAAAGGAATTTTTCCCCTTCCTTGTTTCATGTTTCTCTTATGAAAATTGGCTTACAAGCATGAGCAGTAAATGCATATCTACTGCACTTTTACACACATCAAACTGAACATGGACTGCAGGTGTTTTTAGGCTTGCACAAGCTGTAATAAGTTTTGGCTTAAGTTACATGCAATGAAAAATCACACAAACAAACACCCAGTCCAATAAAACTACACAAGCAAACAGCAGAACACGGTCTACCTTTGGGATCTGCAGGTTGTTGAGCTGTTGCTGCCACTTGAGAATGGTCTCCAGTCGACACAGCCAGATGTTGACGTTGCCCACGAGGACACACCTGCCTACATGGATGGTCAGACTGTGCAGGGTGGAGCTCAGGTCCTGCAGCAGCTGCTTGACAAGGCGTGGGTTGTACTGGTCCTCTAGAACTAGAAGTGACATTTAAAAAACAAACAGTTAATAATAACTTTATTTGTGTGTCACTTTAAAAAACAAGGGTTTACAAAGTGCTTTGACACGTTGGCAAGCAACAGTTAACGAACCCAAACACAACCCAGCCAACATCAGTAACCCAAACACTTTAAGAACCCAGGTAACATAATAATAACCCAGGTACCACAGGAACCCAGCTATATAAATTGTAAGACGATAAATAAGCAGTTCAAAGAAATACAACAATAGGAAATAAAGAGATGGAAACAATAAGGGGGGGATACAAACTATAAAATAAAATAAGAGAATTGTATAAAGATAGAAAAAATAAGAAATAAAAACAATTAGAAATAGAAACAATATGGTGGGGTAGAAGTTATAAAATGAGAAACAAAAAAAGCTAAAGCCTTAAATGGACACAAAGCAGTAAAATAAATTCAAACAATAGAAGCAGTAAAAGATTTAGATACAAATTCTGATGATAAAAAGAAAAAAAACATATGCTGCAATAAAACAAAACCAACATAATACAAACACATCTAACCACTTCCAAAATACCTGCTTATAGACTAATGAACCCCCTAACAGACCGGTTATGTTTCAGACCCAAAGATCACAAAAGGGAAAAATGATAGAAATTTAGAATAGATACAGTTGATGATTTAGAGGGAGTTTCACCTCATAAATGTGGCAGACTAGTTCTGCACCAGGCAAAACAACCCCATAATGACCGAACACACTGGTCCTACAGGTTTTGCGGTTGGACATTCATTGCAGTAACACTTATGTTTCTAAATAGTCTATAAACAAATTATCTGATTGCTCAGAATCTCCCAATCTAGCAATGAAACGTTCCTTCTGTTGAAAATTTGAACTTACACAACATGAGGCTTTATTAGAGTCCGAGTTAAAATGACAAGCTCAAAAATGTACACCTGGTCTATCTTTGTATTCTTACCCTTTCGTACAATCTTCTCCAGTATGTTGAAATAGTTTTTCTGGGCAGCTCCACTCAAAGAAGTCAGCTGGGACCTGGCTATTAGCTGAAAGAGCTTTTGGAAAGCAAGAGAGTAAGACATGTTAGAGGAGTCGTCGCTCAATAGTTTCAAAAGGATCCTCATTTGAAAAGTTATTGCTCACCTTTGCAACATAATTGAATCTTCTCAAGTCCTGAATGGCACTGGAAAAGTCTAAACGGTTGAGGGCTTCACCGAGCGTGCAGTATCCATGTCGCTGTGTTAACATTAAAAATAACAGAAAACAATTACATTAAAAAAAAAGGCCTCGTTTCATCAACTGCAATAACGTAAATCGTAATCTCCTGGAATACATCTAGTAACAGCTGCAGCACTCACCTCTTTTGTGCTTCCTTTCTGCACATAGATCCATTTATCCCTGAAAACAACTGAAGGAGAAAACAAACACATCGAAGAAGAAGTGTTAGGGGTGTTTGTGACCACAAGCAGGGTACAGCTCCATTCAAATTGTACTGAAGTGCTAAAATACAGATAATGTATTCACTTATATCGCACCAAAGAGTTCACTGCTTAGAGCCTATCTGTGGAGACGCAGAGCACTACTAAGCATTACATCCTGAACTGCTGAAATTGACCCTAAGTTTTCAATATGTGGCGGCCCCCGTCGGAAATTATGACTTTTTGCTACAAGTGTTTCTGCTTAGTTCATTTTTGAACAAAGCGCCTTTAATTTTTGAACCATAAGCTCTTCACAAAGCCAGAACAGGGATCATGTGTTAATGAAACTCACACTGAGATTTGGTGTTGTTGTTGTAGAAGTCCTTTTTCCTCTTTGTGGTGGCGAGCTCACACACATCCCCAACAAACAGATTCTCTTTGTTGTCACTGCAGAGCCTGTTTAGAGAGAAGAAGAAGAAGCATAGGTGGAATATGCTAATAACATTTCATGAAAGTGTTACTAATGCATCTGTGATACGTTTCATAACACACCACAGATTAAGCTCTGCTGAAGCGTCCTGTGACTTTATCTATATGTCCTGTATATATCACTTTGTAGAGGTACCTGCTGGGGTCTCAGCAGTTAATGTGGTGCAGTGTGTTTGGCTTTACAGGACCAGCAAATGTTTCACTTGAACATTAGAAGCATCTCTTAACGGCACAGAGAGTCAATAAGAAGATACATAATGTATTCCAGTTCATAAACTAGCTGCTGTATTTCTGGACCAATCAGGATCATAAGCAGGCAAAGAGAGATGTTATATTCAGAACAGACAACATTTTAACTGAAAATTATTTCAAGTGGCTTTATAATGTAAGAATGACCACAGATGGAACTAATACGATACTAGAGACAAAATAACTGACACTGTTTTCTCAGTAAACTTGCAAAACATTAACAGATTTAATCTGATCTCTGTTATTTCTGGCAGCATTTCTCTGGCCTGCATGTTTGACAAGTGATCTCCTCATAACTGATAAGATAGATCTTTATTTATGTAGATCTTTTTTGGCCTCGAGTTGACATATCTTGACATGGGAGGCTTAAATTGGCTCAACTGCAACAGAAACACAACTGAAAGCATTACATTTGTGAGCACATGTTAATATAATGGATAAATGTTAACTCCAGAATGTGTTTATGAGGGTCTGTGAATGTATGTTTTTTTTTCTCCCAAATAAACAAGCCAGTAAAATGATATTCCATGACAAGCTTCACTTGTTTCTCTACAGCTATCCATTCTCTTCTGACCTTTAACTGGCAGATCGAAGCGGTGGATGGCTGGTTATTGATTCTCCATGCATTCATAATCTCTTGGCTGACGTTCAGCAGCAGACTGGCAGAACTACCAACTCCAGGGGCAAAATATTTTGGTCAGATGATTATAGTGAAAAAGAATACCTTCAAAATATGTAACAAGCAGTGGGACTGATACCAAACTACTTCTATTAACACTATTCAATCTAATATTTGAGATGTGAAATATTATAAATATTTGTAAACATGCATTTGACTAATAGTTTTTTTAATGCAGATTATTTGTCAATATTTGCGGTTGTTGTGCTAAAGCTTAACAAGGAGTTTCACTGAGAGCACAGTTGTTTAATGCTTAAACAATCAGTCTATTTAACAGTAAACTGGGAACCATTGGGGTAATGTTTTTTTTTTATTTGAGTCAAAATGATCCAACATCTGAAGGATCCTGAATTCACAAGTGATGAAATGATGCTATTCTTTGCGTACATGGCAATACTTTAATACCTCAAGGCAAGGCAAGGCAAGTTTATTTATATAGCACATTTCAACAACAAGGCAATTCAAAGTGCTTCACCCAAGACATCAAAAGCATCATGACAGAGTGTTTTAATATGGGTCAGATAAAACAACACATTTCAGTTCCTTTCTTTTGACTCAAAGCCATTACAATGGGCATATTGGACTGATTTCTGACCTTTATATTAAAAAGACTTATCAGGAAAATGATCAGCACAGTAAATGATAATGATATTTTTTGTTGTTGATGATGAGGTAATAAAGCTATCAGCACATGGTGCCCAAACTATTTGCAGACTTCACTAGAAGGGCAACAATCCCTCAACAGCTTCCCACCTTCAAATGTGAGATTTAATCAGATAAAGAAAAGGTAGATACGGAAATCTGCTTTATGAGTATGCATACAACACAAAATGTATCCTAATGAAGAAGGGCTGTGTTTGTTTTATGAGCTTTCTGTGGCCAGATGAAGTATTTACATCAGCAAATGAATGTTACTCCAGCATAAGTGAATGCGCGTCTTTTCTTGTCTGACTGCGACGTCAACAGGGTGAATGTGCTAAACAGTAATCCCTGGTCTCTATCCGTTTATCCAATTGTTCGGGCATACACACAAACACACATGCAAGCCCAGCAATCTGCCACAGTGAATTACAAGGAGGAAGAGCAGTAGCCTGGCTCTTTTACACCCAGTGCATGTGTAGCATCAACCTCCACAGAGCCAATAAAAGACATCAAACAACAGCAGGGATGTTCACAGGGATTTGTGCATGTTTAAATCCTGAAATACATGAGCCAAAGAAGTTGTGTAGAAAGCTATGAACAAGGGAGAAAACAAATGTACCTGCCTGAAATGTAGCTATTTCACATCTCTTAATTATTGCGGGAAATTAATTGAAGTTCCATTCCTTACATACTTTTCAAGTGCAAGTCAGATGAACAATTTAGTCCCTTTTCGGACATTAAGAGATGAATCTAAACTTCTTTTGTTACACACTGTGTACTATGCCACTGGTACACTGACCATCATAAAGCTCTCCTTTCTTTCTGCCAAGTGTACCTCCATGGAATGATGTCACGGGCCTTTCTGAGTGAGCTTTGTTTGGAGAGCGGCCAATCCGAACAGATGATGTCACAAGTTATTGTCTGATGCCGTGTCCCGTACTTTTTAGAGAAAAAACTGCTGACAAGCTAATGTGGGGCTGTGAGTAATGTTTGCTGGCTGATCAATAGAAAGGGGGACTCAGTGACGTGAGGGAGATATCGCACGCTGGTGCAGAGATTCTACTGTTAACCCCGTGATGACCAGTGCAGGACACCAGCATGTCACTCACAGTGAAAGTCAGGCCTGCTCATCAACAGATGGCTATATCAGACAAACACTGCTGAGCACTTGTGCTTACACAAAGGTGTTGCTGCTTTCACTGGACACACACTCACAAGTTGACCTACTTCAATTACAAATCCTTTACTTACTGATATTTCTATTTCCAATTACAATTAGCCAGGAATGATCATTTTTGATTACTATAATTTGTATTTTATTTTTATAATGTCTGATGTACTCCAATGCTCTAGTCATTACAAACTAAATGAGCCACCCTGTTTTGCTGTTATTTCTGCTTACACTTTATTTCATGGTATAGCATCATGGGCACATTAACACTGATTGGATAGCTGCCTGCTTTTTCTTTTACGAGTCTTCTATCCTAATTTTTCATATTAAAAGGGTGACCCTTGAACCCTATGAAGTTAGAGAGGTTAGGCACATGGTTCAACTTGAGAATCTAAGTAAAAAGGACTCTGGCTGAATGTAGGTTGTAGCCCTTTAAAATATACCTTTGTCTATTAAATATATTTGTAATGATGCACTGTTAAGCTCTTGGTTACTAGCAGTAACACCAGATAACGTCATCTGTAAAGAACTGTCATATTTGATGTATTCAGAGACAAAATATCTAAAAAAAAAAATCTTTAGTCTAGCCCTGATTTCATGGAAAAGGGAAATTAGATTTTTAATCCAAACTTTGAAAGGTAGGAGGATAAATGCAAAGAGGACAGAATATGCTAAGAGAAGATATTCTTTCAGTGTACATAATAAACAAACAAACACAGTAAATGACACAAACCCCCAAAAAGCTACTACATAAAGTAAAAATAGAATGAGAGGGTCAATAAGAACGGGAACCTCCTTTTCTTTTGTGAGACTTCTAGATGGCATACTTCAAACAGGACATGTTTCCTGCTGATAACAGAGAGCTCTCCAGCTGGGAGGTACCCAGACTGCCCACAGTGGCATGTAATACAAAGCAGACAGACTGAAATAGCAGAACTTGTTTTTAGTTTGACTCTTTCAACAAACATAGGCCATTTAAGTCTCTAAAACAGCTAGACGCCTTTCAGAGGGACAGATGAACTGATGTTAACATTCAATTCACAACTTTAAGCAACAATACCCGTGATAGAGTCACATGTTTCATGTGTTGCAATCATCCAAGAGTAACTCCAGGAGATATATACTGTCCATGAACATCTAAATACTGAACAAAAGGTGTTTATTTATACAGAAACGAATACATGGAATTGCAGCTGTTGTATGTTGTGTTGTTATTTGTTTTCATGGAGTATGTTTGTTTTTTATTCACTGGGTTAAAATCTAATTTCCCTATAGAGACATTTGAGTCCTTAATGATGCTTTTTTTACATCAAAACTATGAATAGGCAAACTACTGTGTTTTTAAATTTTAGAGTTTGTGCCCTAATGCGCTCTTGTTTCCCCCCGACTCTCCTGTCGTGGGGAAATGGAACTATGGAGTGGAGCTTTGTTCATTAGAGACATCAGGTATAATTCTGTTTATCAAGGCTTTACCAAAACTTCTTTTTTACACTTTGTGTTAAAAACATATTAACGCCTTATCTGATATTGCCTCGAGGTAATGATTTGCAGAAGACGTTCACCTCAGTTCCCTCAAACAATACCTGACCTCAATACTTCAGACTCTTGTCTAGATCGGGTAAAACGTTAGACATTTCGAATCAAACACGTCTTTCACTGTGATACTGTTGACATGCTGAACAGGTTACACTGACAAGTAGGTCTCATGTAAAAATACCTTCTTAAAGTCTAAAACGGACCCTATACTCTGGCTGTCTGTTGCCACAACGCCCCTTTGGCAACAGCAGGCTGCAATTGTGGGATGCAAATCACCGCATCAAAGACTCTCTGCCTTGGTGGTGATAAGAGTCAGCTGAATAATTTTTCATTTGATGCTGAGACACAACGGCTTATTCATGCAATTTGGTTTAAGAAGTTTAAGATTGTTATTGTCACTGTCACTTGTTTGCCTGGATCTGTTAAGCATAGCAAAGGTCAGCCCTCAGATTCTGATGGTCTATTAGAATGGGTGTAGGGGTATCAGTAAGTGTGTTTGGTTTGCACCCAGGTATTAACACACATTCTAGCTCACCATATCCATTGTCAAAACATCTAACTTCTAGTCATCACTAGTCAGTGCTCACACACCAGGAGTTGTGATGTCCTGGTTGTGTTTGTTAACTATGGTAAGATCCTTAACAACCTCCAGCTGATTAGCTCAGATACCCATACAAAATATTGTTTTTAAGTTCCTTGAGAATATTATATGCACATTTTTTGTCTTTTTAGAGTAAGGAAAAATACTATGGGAGGGAAGTATAGATGTGCACAATGTTGTGACGCCACAATATTTTGGATTTTTAAGTCAAAAAATACAAGTGAGATTAAATGTAATTTAAAAAAAGTCTTAATCAGAATTAAAGTCAAAAGAATGCTGCATTGAATTGTTGTCCAGCCCTGGAATATATTTGACAAAGCATCTGATTAAGCTCCAGATAGAAACACAACTTAAGGGGGAAAAAAATGGTCTTGTACTTTTAGTACACTGAACTATGTAATTAAAATGATGCACGTATGGCCAAGTAAAACCAAATATTACTTGGAAAAGCACTGACTCATTACATTTATAGAGTTTGGCATGGGCAGTAACAGTGAAAAGAGCGATTAAAAAGGAAGCTAAACATGATAATGGGTGAAAAATGTTTCTTACTCTGTCAACTCTATTTCTCTGTTGTCATCATCCAACTCGTGTCCATAGAAGACAATCCTCTTCCAGCCATGTTCGGTCTTTGTCCAGCTCAATCCTGGTGACCTCCAGTCTTGGCCTAAGAAAGGCATTTTACCTGAGGAAGGGGACAAGATGCATGTTTTTATCTTTGAGCTGCTTGGAGAGGAAATTAGACAATTATGACATGCTGTATATTGTAGTGAGAGATGTAGCCATCAATTAATACTGAAACAGCGTATTTAGTTCAAACATGAACTAAAGGGTTACAAATTCAAATTAATATTCAAATTTTCAAAAACTAGATTCGACATGCTTGAATTAATTATCCCATCTTAAAAATGGGTTAAAGCTTCATCCAAGACACCACTTGAGTCCTGTGTCAGTTTGAGTGAACACTTTTATAGGCCTAAGTGAACAGGTTTTATGAAATTGCACCAGATGAAACATCGGTGCATTTAAATAACACGGGTTCAACAAAATATACTGACATTTTCTAAATACTACAATGCTTTAAATACAGTAAAATATCAAATTAAAACACAAGTGTTCATTCCTGTTTTACTTAAGACAAAAAAAAAACAACCTATGGTCTATGCTATGGCCTTAAGCAGTCAAGGACAAAACTACACAGGCTATAACATAACAGGTTATTGTCTGACAACAACTGCTCTTTACTCCTATTGTTGACATTGAGAAGTTAAAATAACATAGGAGGCCAAATTGCTCAAATAACACAACTGACATGATGACTAGGACGCATTTACATGATAAAAACAACAGCGTTAGAAAAAATAGTTGTTGTTTTTTTAGGTCCAAAATGGGAAACAGAAAAGATGTCACTTGGATCTACGAACAAAAATCACCATATGAAGAAAATAAACGACCGCATCTTAACATTAAACGAGTGCTAAATGTCTACAGCCTACCAAAAGCGACTCCCTTGTTGTATCCTCCGTCTTCGCTTCTTTTTCTTGTCTCTCCTGCCTGCTTTGATGGAAATATTGACGGAAGTAAACACACAGTGCGGACCCAAGCTTTCGCCCACGCCCCTGCTGTTTCTGATTGGACAAATCGCCAGTATTTATCTTGTTGCTACCCAGTGTTGCGTCGCTGATTGGCTGGCCGTGGCCGTCACTCATGTTCTTTTTTTCATCCCTTCTGTTTTGTTGGGGCTTTCTTGTACACGTGACAGTAGCCTGCGCACATGTACTTCTGTTTTGCTTTTGTGATGGAGGATGGGAACAAAACCACAGGACATCTGTGTGTGACTGATGATGATGCTGTGGCCGAAACGAACACAGATGTGATGATAGAGTTTAAGTGCTTTATAAGGATAATACATGAATGACATCTCTGTCATATTGTTTCTTAGTTCAATAGTCACATAAGCATTTTTGCCTTTCATGAATTCTCTGCCCATGTCAAAACATGAGCAAGTTCAAGCCAGGCTGAAATGTCTGAAGTGTTAACAGTATGTTTCACAAAGCTGAGAAGTAGGCTACCTCCAATGCTTATGGAGTTTGACATTATTTTGAAATCTTAAACTAGCCTATTTAAATTCTTTTTTTTTTACTACATATAGCCTATAAAAGATTGGCACTTTTAGTTCAGGACAATACATCCGTATTCCAGTATTTAACATTTACTTTAAAATGTATTTTCAGGGGTGCTGGTGGCGCAGTGGTTAGTGTGCGCCCCCCATGTATGGAGGCTTTGCTCCTCCAAGCGGGCGACCCAGGCTCGAATCCCACCTGTGGCTCCTTTCCTGCATGTCATACCCTACTGTCTCCCTGATTTCTCACTCTATCCACTGTCCTATCTCTCCATTAAAAGGCACAAAAAAAAGCATTTTCATATCATTACAATATATTTTTACATTATCAAGAAAATAGTAAAAGGAAATGTTCACAAGTTTAAAATTAGGCAATTTTATTTCACTTAAAACATACGGCCTATCGTGTGCATCTTCATAAAAGGTTCAGCATTACACTGCCAGAGTCTCTATACTCCATCTCAAGTGTGAATGTATGTACATCCTTGACAAAGTGGACAACAGCTGAGTAATATATTTAATAGGCAAAAACAATTGCATAATATTTATAATAAAGTATTTTAAAGCTTTAGGTGTCCTCAACAGTTATAGTATTCCCATGCCACTGGCCTCTTATTATGGGAACTTGATTTGTCAGCTTTCTGTGAAACTGACTAATCTGTGACTCATGTTTTATTTGCTCTGGCTTGGCTTGATGTGTGTACAGTATCACTTGAAACCTTTTGGGGGGGGGGTTGGCATTGTAAATAACTACAATACTATTAGTGTATGTGATTGCAGTCAGAGGATTAGTAGTGTTGGCCTGATAACAGATTCAAACTCAGTAGGTACATTATCATTGTTAGATACTGCCCCCTTTAGGCCCCATACTGTTGAATAAGAACATTTTTAAATCACTAACCTTGTAATACACTGTGCTTCTCTTGACATCTACTTAGGTGTTATTTATGGGCATATATAAATACTATTCATAATAGGTCCTGTTATATATCATGGCTGAATTATCTCTGATTTTAGCTCTCCTCTCATTTTAAAATAAAAAAAAATGATTTCATTTTTGAACATTGTTGATAATCAGAAGAGTATCTGCGTTCTGGAATCAGGAAACCAAAACTTTTATTCAACAACAAATTCTTTCAATCGTTGAGTCATCATAGGCTGTCTCTATTTTTTTTTTTGGACCTGCCTTAAATATATAACGAGATGTGCAACAGCTTTTCACCATGAGAACACTTAATAAACAATACTCTAAGAACAATTATCAACCACTTTATTTGTGTAGCATTTTTCGCAAATACTCCAGTATAAGATGATGCACATGTCAGCACCAAACCCATAGAACAGTGTTTCATTTACATCTGCCAAAGCTTTTACAGTAAAATCTGAGCGCACATCTTCCTACCAGATCCACAGGTTTATATGTTCAAAGTACAATAACGAAGGCACTTAAAAGCCTTCAGAATTGTAAGTTTCTGAAATTTTTAGCCAGTATTCACATGTCATGCAATTTCGATACATATCTGTAGATTGAAACGCATAGCCTACTATTATTCTACTGAAGAAAAGTGCAATTTAGATCCTTACTGAAACACAACCTGATAGCAACATCTGAGCAAGTTCTGGCAGCACATGTAGAGAAGGCAGGACATGACTTGCTTGGAATTGAATTAGGCAGTCAGGCCTCAGGAGAAATGGAATGTGTGTCTTCCACAGTGCTGCTGAGCGGTACAACTGCTCATATATATATATTGTTTATTGCTGCATGTGTGTGAGAGAAACAGAATGGGTTATAATTGGATCAGTCTGTCATTTGATTTTTCCCTCGCTCATGTTACAGCCTCACAGCTTTGATCTGTAAAGAAAGTTTGGCTAAAAGACAAAAGGGAGAGAGTGGAGAGGAGAAAACACAGACACAGATTGGGAGGGAAGTGGAGATACAGTTACACAGGTCACTGGATTTAAGCCTATCAGATTATTAAGTACATTCCTCTCACACAAAACTGTGCGAACATGATTCTTTGGCTGGAAAATAACCACAACTTATAAGTGTTTGTGTCTGGCTGTAGTTAAATCTGATTGCTTTAGAAATATTTTCTTTTACTCTTAATGCAAATCTTGGAACCACAATTTGGGAGGGCCAGATTCTTCTCACTTACACTTTTTCAGTAACAGTTAAAGTAACTGTGAATATTTGTTTGTGTGTGTGTGTGTCTATGATGGAATGTTTACCTTTCACGTGAAGAGAACTACACTCATTGGATTAAAAAGACAGGTCGCATATTTCATGTTTTTACTGGCCCCATTTCCTGCTGAATTTATTTTTCAGAATTAATTTTTATGTTATCGCACGTGCTGTAGACCTTCATCTAGAATTGCACTCTCTATTAATACTACCTTTTATGACTGTTTCATACATAGCAAGTCGTTTTTAAAGTGATGACAGATTATGTATACATGTTTCATAGGTCTGTTGTAAGACTAATTAACAACAAATCTTTTGGTTGCCAGTTTAAAAAAATATTTTTCACTAACTACCATGCAGGATCTGGACCAAAAAAACAAAACAGAAAAAATAATAATAAATGTACCATAAATTGAAAATGAATGTGTTTTTTTTATTTTTATTAGTTATCATTGTGGCTGTATTTTTTTGCCACTAACTCATGTTAGCTTAATATCACTCCTGCTATTGAAATGTATCCAAGTGTGCAAATACGCACATAGTTTTGACCTTCGACCTGCAGCTGTGTGACAAATCTGTGTGTCATTGCACGTGACAAGATAACACTATGAGAATAAAATGAAATTAATGTTTTTTTTTTTGCTGTATGTTTGACAGCTATTGAAGTTTGAACAAAAGCAAAGATGCTAAATCTGACTTTCTTCTAACAGGTGTGTGCTGATATTGGCGCTCACATACAAATAAAACAATGATATATGCCCATAGACACACAGACACATGCAACATTTTAAGCGTAAAATTGCATTAGCTTTTGTCATTCAGAAACAATAGTTTTTGCTTATGTGGCCTCTGTAGAAAAAAGATTGATAATCTCAATCCAGATCTCTTAACTTTTTCCCAGTCTCACTGGCATTTTTGCAGCTGTATAGCCACTTGATAATCCGTGCATTGCGCTCAATAACCGACGTCCCCTGATGTATCTTTTCTTGTAACTCATCCTTCTGCAGCCCGTCGCTGCCACCGCTGTGCCTGGAGAAAGTCCCGTCGTCCGTAGAGACACTGGCACTACGGATGGTTGTAGATATTTCGTCGGAGTGACAGGAGAAGTTCTTCTTACCCAAAGACTCGATGACCTCACCGTCCAGCCCGCAGTACTTGAAAAAAGCATCAAAGTCTGCAAAGTTTTTGGAGTACCTGGAGCTGATGTCGGAGTGTGATCGACTGACCCCTTTTCCAGGCCTCCTTTCAACCTCAGGAACCGCAAGCAGAACAGCAGATTTGTTCCCACCAGTCACCTTTGTCCAAGAATCACTGTTTCCTGAACATTGTTGTTCTCCTTCTCCGTTTCTCCTCCTCACATCTGTATGAGAGCTGCATTCCTTTGCTGTTCCCTCAGGTGTGGTGATTTTCACTGTGACCCCACCTTCAGTCTCTTTATCTGATGCCTCTGGTAAAGGAACATTTTTCTGCTGCAGCTTGAATGTTCTACGGTGTTTTCTATTGTTTGCTGACCCTCTCAGTAACTCACATTTCTGTCTGTAAATTAGAAGTGAGTCTGGTCGATTTTTGGAGCTCGACCGACGTACCTGCACCGGTGAGGAGTTAAGTGAACCACAAGTAGCTGCAATTGAGGCATTTGAGGTGTTAAAATTCCCGCTACGGTTGGAGCTCCGATTAGAAGACCCAGTGCTGCTCACAGAACCGGATCCAATGCTGATCACAGGCTCCTGAGTGGAGTTGACCACCTGTAGGCTTTTGACGTATTTCAGTTTGCTGGCAGCGAGCCTCTCCACAGCACTCATGTGTCCTTTCGTCTCACTCTCCAGCTCCATTTGCTTTCTTAGGTACTCAGGACCCTTCTCCAGGATTTTTGTTGTATCACTGGCTGTATCCATTGTGGTTTAATCAATTATATCCAAGAAGAGGATAATCCTTTGGCTTGTGTTGACTTCTTCGTTCGAAGAAAATATTCCATTCAAGCCTGTCCTTTGCCTGAGCATGTAACACTAATAGAAGACTTCACCTTGTCTCTTCAAGCACACATCACATTACCCCACCCATTTCTGCGTGAGGCTAGTTTTAACCAAACACAAGCCTGTTCAAAGTACACCTGATACTATCACAAGTGAGAACAGAGAAAGCTGACACTGCTGCACAGTTTTCCTCCTCGCCTACAGGTAGAAACTTAGGCCTTTATCCTTGTTGCCCAATACAGGAAAAAATCTTGCTTTAGCTCCCACAGAGGAAACTAGTTTCTGTCATTCCAAAGACTTCTCCAGTGTCTTTTATAGACTCATTCACCAGACTGACTCATCATCAAATGGGCTTGGTGCTTGTTGCAGTGTGAATGTTGTGAAAAAAGGTGTTTAAACAATGATATTCATCCTTGAATCATGGAATAGGATATCTCTTGCAGGGATTGTTTAAGTCAGGTAGATTGTAGTTATGAGTCAAAGCCATCAACAAAGCAGTGTTGTGCAATTCCAAAAGTCGACTGTCAAACTGTCAGTTGAGTACAGTTACTCAGTAACTGTACTCAACTGAATAACACACAGCAGTGTTTTTTTAGAATAAATGGTAACACAAGATCCCCACTTGTGGCCCCATTAATGCTCCTGAAACCAAACCGAAAAAATGTGTCTACAATGATTTAAAACAAACAGCTCAATCAGAGGACCTGTCCTACACAGAGCAAATCTTATGGGATGTGTTGGTGCAAAAGCTTAATGTTATTGAGTGCTTGAATGAGAGCGACAGAAACAAGCACAATCATGAATTTATGCAACTTATTATTTACCCTAATATTCACTTAACACACAAGTTTCAAGCCCAGCTCTGGCACCTTTTTAACATGTGTGTTGAAACCTTGTATGCTTACAGGCATCAAGATAAAGGTTTGATTGAAGTGTTTGGAAAGCAATAAGAGAGAAAATAATTCTTATCTAAGAATTATGGATATAACAACTGATTCCCCGTTTTCAAATTCCATGTATACTTGGATAGTCTCTTAACTAGAATCTGAAACATCTGTGTAGAAAGCGAACCATTAAGATACCAGATCCCCAGGTTTATATGTTCAAAAGGCAGAGGGCAGCACTAGAATGTATGAACGTCATTACACAAAGGCTTTCACTGACTTAATTACCCCACAATAGCTTCGACAGTCCAAGATGTAAGACTCTGTTTGTGATTGTTTGTTCACTTAGCGACCCTTTTTTTATTGATTTCTCTCAAATCATCTAAGCCTACTAACATTTTTGAGTGTGTTCGAACAGAAATGTTCATAACACATCTGTTTGTATGGGTTGATTGCATTTATTCAGCCATGTGATTTCTTTTGATTGACTTCCTTTAAAACAAAATGAACAGTTCACTTGGGATTCTGCAGTGTTTATTTCTACTTTATCCTCATTTGACCTTAACTTCAAACTAATGGTGACCTGCTTGATATTTATCCTCACATTTTAGTGCTGGTTCTAAAAAAAAGGTATGCAAGAGGCATCTGTGTGATTAATGACTCCTCAGGGGGAAAACAAAGTTAAAAGACTTATTATTTAATGTGTCAGGTGGGCATTGCACGTTCACAAATAAACATTTCTCAGGATATTTGGACAAGTTATCAATACTGTTCCATGAAGTACTGAAAGTCATTCTTATACAACAATGTTGAGTCTGGCGTTCATGAACAAGTCTGAACAAGATTACTTTTTAAAGGGCTACGTTCTCATGATAATAGATATTAAGCATACTAACATCCTGACACCTACAATGCTAACGTGCTTAAGTTTAGCAGTCATACAGAGGCCATATGAAGCTACCCTTAATGCTAAATGCTAACATCAGAATGCTTAATGTACTGTTCAATGCTAACTTGCCGATGTTTAGCATATACACACAAGTTGGATTATTGTGTTCCCTAAGTTGGGGATTCATTCAGTTCAAATTCTTCCAGCGAGCTCTGGGTTCTACCCCAAGTTCTCCTCACAGCTGGTCGTGCCCGGAAGACCTCCAAATGTCTAGTTAATTTAACTGACTACAGCTAAAGGTTAAACAAAATTGTGTTAATAGCTCTGCTCAGTTTTTGTAATTTTTTGATACTCTGATTTTGTCCAAGACTTCTTGCTTTAGCAGTGCATCCCATAAAAAACTAACTACTAAAACTGCTTGAATAGGCTCTTATTGCATGAATATATTTTTGAACCAAACTAGATCAATCTATGCGGAAAGCAACTTATAAAGCCTAAATGTCTATACATTACATGTGAGCAAATAATTGGTATAACAACGTTTTCGACCAAATTCTGAAGATGTTTCTGCAGGATATGATGTCAGTTTTGCAAGTTGTTTAGCAAGATTCTTGCAGACTTTCCAAATTGTTGTTCTGACTAGAGGCTGTGATACCAAAAATTGTTGCAGACTGGAACTAATTTTGTGTAACAACACAAGATGTAAGGGTTATATTCACTATGTTTATTATATTAATTTCGTATATCAGCAATCTTGGCTTTGGCTTTCCTAATAAACAAACACAAAGTACAGTTTGATTGGAATCTTATTCCAATTCAAATAAGATAAGACAGTATGTACCAAATTCCACAAAAATTACACCAATAGCTGTTGAAACATTTCACTCACATCCACAAATGAAAACATCATAGGAGAGGTTAAAGTCATGGGATCATCCGTGTGAGTCGGAATTATCCTCCAGGGACCGTGAACATCTGTGCATCTGTCCAACCTGTAGTTGTTGAATGAATTTCAAATAATAATTATGAGATACTATTTCTTCAGCCAAGCTTGCACAGCTGATGAAAACAGGCTATAGCAAGTAAGCATCAAGAGAATGGCATAACTAAACGTCTCCCTGTTTCACAATAATGACTTGTTGGTCTTGGCATTGAGTTCATCTGCAAAACAAATTGTTACATGCTGTAGTTTTGTGTGTGTTTTCTCTCTGCTGTGTGTGCTCCTCAGGTGTTGCTTCTCAGCCTCAGAGTGCCCAGCCACACCTGTGGCTAATTACTAATCAGGGGTAAACTATAAAGAGCAGGAAAGAGGAGGGTGCCAGTGCCAGTAGGTCGTTGGACTGCGTGTGTCTTTGACAAGAGATTTAGTGTGAGCCTTCTGTGGAAGGACTTTGTTCCGATTAAGGCCTTATTGTTTATCCTTTAAATTCACCACAAGCCCGACAGGTCCCAGGAGACAGTTTGGTGAGTTTGTGTTAGGCAGGTTCTGAGGAAGTTGTGTTTGTGTGTTGGCTAGTTGTGTTCTGTGATTTAGTTTGGCATCCTGCATCATCTTTACCTGGTTCATTAGAGAGGTGAGTGGACCGCAGCCGGTTCTCTTTGATTCGATTTGGTACATTTAGCTGTGGCTTAGTGATAAGGCATTGTTCGCTCCCAGTGTCTTGTAATTTCCGATAGTGTAGGAACGATGTATTCAGTTTTTTCTGGTTGTCCGTGCTCCTCTTTGGATTCTGAAATTCATTTTTATATAACAGAACATACTTCTCTTGTTCCTGTTTTTGAAGAGGCTGAAGTTGTGTTTGAGCGCATTGCCACATTTAAGAGAAAACTCTTGGATAAATGGTGCCGAGCTAGCAAAGCTACTCACTTGTGTGTGAACTTATGTTGTTGGAAGACTTTAAAAATTGTGTTTCAGAGCAAACTGTGTTGTACCTGGAATGACAAAAGGTAACGTCCTTACAGGAAGCTGCATTTCTGGCAGAGGAGATTGCCTTAACCAACAAGGTAGTCTTTGTGAGTGTAAATTGCCTTAACTTACACCTCAAAGCCTTAAGTCAGATAAGAAAAGTTTCTATGTCATAAAGTTGGTCACCTGATCGCTGATTGTTTTGCTCTGAAACGTAAACGTCAGTTTCGGAAATTAAAGTCCAAGGGTGTGAACAGGACCAAAAATGTTTCTCCTTGTGTTGAGTCCATGGCTCCTAATGTGTGCAAAATATGTTGTCTTAACCTGTGAAGTCTTTCCTACGGGAAATGAAGAGAGGTCATCACCTGCTGGTGACCTTGAGAACTGTGCTTCAGGTGAGCCTGAAGGTGTGTTGGAGCAGCCGATATCTGCTCCTAAAGTGCCACTGAATCAGGAGGATCTCGGTGGACAGGAAAGTGTTTCTCCTCCAACTGTGTGTTCAGGTCCAGCCACACCAAACCTGAAGAGGCGAAGGAGGAGAAACTCCCCAGGTGTTGCTCCTCAGCTTCAGAGTGCCCAGCCACACCTGTGGTAATTACTTTATCAGGAGCAAACTATGAAGAGCAGGAGAGAGGAGGCTGCCAGTTGCCAGTGGGTCGTTGGACTGCGTGTGTCTTTGACGTCGACAAATTCAGTGTGATCCTTCTGTGGAAGGATTGTGTTCTGATTAAGGCCTTATTGTTTATATCTGGATTGTTAGTTTTTGTGTTTGAGATAGCCTGGCTTCTCTCTTGTGTGGCACATTTTGTATTAGGTTTTTTTTTTTTAAGTCCATTCTAACTTTGCTTAGTTCCTATTTCTTTTCCTTGGATTATAATTTATTGTTACTCTCCTCATCCCCTAGCCATCTTGGGGAATGTAACACGAATGTATGAATGAGCAGTAACTCGCATACACACCAAGACTATACTGCTCTCCCCTGTGGATTCAAGGGCCGAGAGGGGGTGAATTGTTCATAATAAAAAAAAAAAACCCTCAAATGTCAAATCTTTTCAAGGCTAAAGTTTAAAATTAAGGGCACTGGAAGTATTTCTATCATTTCAATTTCCCTGTCTGACTGATTGATTAAACCTGTATCTGCTTAATTAGTAAAAACAAGCAGGGAGCAGACTCAAAGGGATGGAGGGGAAGTGAGTAAACAGAGCAAAGTAACCATTAGTCACTTTTCCCCTGAGCCCATTCATTGTTGTATAATGCTTAACTTAGCTGCCTGTTGGACAAACATTCAACACTCTAATGTGACACTGCATCATCTGCTACTTGTGTTTTAATTGAGTCATTCATAATAATTATAATCCATCCTTTAGACGTGTATGAGACTGAGATACTCAATTAAAAATGGCTTGCAAATTATGAGACATAATTGCTGCGGAGATCTTTTGCTTGCAATTATTGTCTTAGTGTTATGTAAAGTGACTAATAATTGGAAATTATGTATGCAGTGCAAATAACCAGGAATATAAGGTCACCTCACAGTTCATTAGTCAGTGTCTATTTATCACAAGCTCTTCTTACTGTATTTCAGGAAGTGCTGTGGTGTGTTCTCAACACAGGATTTAGTTTACTTTTACTTTATTTATTTTTTGTCGGCAGGAAGTCAGTAACAGTCTCCTTTTCTTTGAAACATTTGAATCATTATCAAGAGTTTTAAATTGTAAAGCCACTCTTATTAATGTTTTCACATAAATTCCAATCAATGGAAAGGCTCATTGAATTCCAGAGCCACAAAGAACCATAACTCAACTCTGCATTTACCCTCTGCTCTGTCGAGCTTTTCAGCTTTCTGAGCTCATAGGTTTTGTTTTATGGCCTAGAAGTTGTTTTGGTTGACTCTCTCTTTCCTCGTCACTTTTGTTTACAGCAGCTTACAGCTTTGTGAAAATGGTCTGATGAAATCCATGTACACTAACTTCCCATTGGTTATTGTAACTGAGCCTTTAGCAGCTAAATTGATAGGAATTTCCCTTGTGAGCATGGAGACAAAAAGAGAGCTTACCGGTAAGTGAAAGTTGATTCACAAGCATCCCATGGCTGGAGAAATTCTGTATAATGCAATCACACAAGCGTTTCCTCTTTTCTGTTTCAAATGCCCCTGATGCCTTTTTATTACATTTCTTAAAAAAATAAATAAAATTAAACCTGCTGATTTATGGACATCTCTATCATGATTCAGGCTCTATCTAATGTATTTCACAGAGACAGATTGCTTATGTAATGCTGACTGAAGGGAGTTATTTATCAGCTTAAAGAAGCTTGCATTACCTTTGGAATGTAACGTGCTAGCTGCGTGCTTGTCTAGATCTCCAGTTGGAGTGTGTAGCTGGGAAAGAACCCTCAAAATGAACAGGCTAACTAAAAGAACCAGTCTTCTAAACGTTGAAGCCCACAGTCCTTCCTGCAGGAAAAAGCCAACAACAAACATGAGAAAACCAAACAATTTTCAACCCATAGTACAGTCAGGAAATTACTTCTTGTCAATCAATCAATCTTTATTTGTATCGCACCAATTCACAACAAAAGAGTCAAAGAGAGATAATAGTTAATATTCATTCATTAAAATTAGGGCATAGACTTCTTTGGAAAAAAAGCCATAGTGTTTTGTTGTGTCCAATAGCTACAATTGAAATACTAGTGGTTAAGTTCAGTGACTTGAAAATGCCAAGGCAACCCTAACAGTATCACCTGCCACTCAAAGTGACCTGCCCCTAATAATGTATAACTTCAAGCTTATAAATATTTGGAATAGAAGAGTTGTATAAATAAATTGACCTGCATAATTTTTTTTATGAAATATAGAGATACTTGGCTATAGAAACAAAACCTTCAAACAAGTGTATTCTGGTGGAAAGTGAAGTATTTTAAAAAGTGGGTCTACTGGGGATTGACTTGGGTTTTAGAGCCGACCCCTAGTGGCCAGTAGAGGGACTGCAGTTTTTGACATTTTTGCTTGACCTAATTTTTAACTACAATGGGATACTACAATGTGTCATTTTTGTTCAAATCAGGAACACAACTTTGTGCTCACTTTGATGTTTCAGACTTGAGTGTTTAATGTGTTTGTGTGTGGCTGTGTCTGTTGTTGATGCACATACCAAACAAAGGGCATTCACCCTGGAGTTGAATGTAGTCTCATAGTCTGATGTAGTCAGCTCCGAATAATCCTTTTTTTAAACAAAAACAGGTCCAAACATCAATTAAATATCAAATCTGTAATCCCTCTTTAATTCAAATATTCAGGATAATGAACATAAACACAAGGTGGAGTCTCTGTGAAATACAGCCAAGCAAGTTCTGCTTGCCATGTCCATACTGAAGTGATTAAAATCTGTAAATTGTATTTATGACACACCAGGGATATAAACCGGTGATACGATGAGAAACAAACTTTAAAAGTAATGATTGCCAGACATGAACAAATAAATGTTTTGCAAATCTATTTTTTCTGACAAAATCTCTAGAGTTTGAACTTGATTCAGATTTTCTTGGATCAGCTGCACAAAGTATAGACTTGTAGTTCATAACTTCAAGCTGTTTTTTAAACCCCTCTATACGCTTCTGAAAAAAACACACTATTTATATTTAAACCTTATTAATAGCCATTCAGAAATAGGTGCTGCTAACTTTCCTGATCAGTCCTCCATATCTGCAAAACAAAGTAGACCCAAATGATCCTATTCTATTTCTTAGGAGCTGCAGTTTATTACCAGGAAACCAAAAGTCACACTTTTTCTGGACTTTTTTAGACTTCAGGAAAATAAGAAAGTATTATTACCATACAGACATATGTCCCATAGCCAGTTGGATGATTGCTATATAATTAATGGCGTGCATCCCTTAAACCCATCATAATGTGGAGCAGATGAATAGCAAACTGCAGGATTTCAGGTCCCATTAATAAATCCTGTAACATGGCTGTTTCACTTCCAAGAAGAGGACAAGAGTAAAATGAATCAGACAAGGATTTATAGAAGCCATATGAAGCCAAGGGTATTCTGACAGATACACTCCCTGCAGGGATTGTTGCTTCAACTTCACGATCGTTATGAAGGAACTACAATTTGTCCAAAGCAATGTACACATGTAAGTAAGAACAACAAAGGCAAGGATCTAAAGAGGAGGAAGAAACATCAGTAAGTGCTCACAAACAGCAGCGTCTGATCACAGGGGCTGACGGGCAGTGCACAGAGAGAGAGAGAGAGATGAACAGTAGAGTGACATGTGCTGTTTGGGGTAGGTTAAACATGACATGTGCTGTTTGGGGTAGGTAAAGCTGCGCTGCTGCATTTTGAGTCATATGCAGAGGTTTGATCGTGCATGCATGAAAGACCTGCCTGTGTACCTTAAATGTTATTTCTCATGATCCTTATGTTCCGGGCCGACTATGGCATGAGTCTGCCCGGAACCCCGGCATGAGTTTGGTTGGTCCAAGCTTAATATTGGTCTGTGGTTTAATTGAGGGACTGGCTGGAATGACAAGGGGCTCAGTCTTTGATAGGTTGAGTCGAAGGTAGCGTCCATTCACCCACTTAGAGATATCAGCAAGGCATGAAGTAATAAATAAAATGAATAAAAAGGTAAATGCGCTAACATATGTTCACTAGCTTTTAGTTCTGAGTTGCAGACACAAAGTCAGCATGGGCCCAACAGAAAGTTGACTGTTGTAAATTGCTGTATGCTTTTGCCAGCAGTATTTAAAAGCACTGAATGGGCTAAAAAGGGTGGAAAATATCTTGTTCTGACATTTGTAGAATTCAAGTTTATTGTGAAATGCTTCAGACAGCAGCTCAACACTAAAGCTGACAGGGAGATTCGCAGAAATGCCCGGCCCTCTACCACTGAGTTAAGATGAGTCATCAAATAGCATATAGCAAAAGAATGAAAAATTTAAATATTACATGCACAACGACTACAGTAATGAACTTGTTTTTTCTTCTTCCCATTAAGTAAGGAAAATTGAAATGTCTGTTCCACTGAAATTGACTAAGTGTGTACATATGTGAGGTTTTGATCATAATTTTAACAGCTTGGAAAATGGCATGCAGAGGTTTTTAGTGTGCTGTAGCTATTCACAATGAGCTGATAGATTCCAGTTGCTTTCATTAAAAGAAACAGATTGGCCCACATAGATTTGTTGTGCTAAATGCTCAAGAGGTTTTTAGGATTTGAACTCGGGTAATGAGAGTAAGTTGTGGCCAATAAAGAAAAGCGGCCATTTTCTGGTTTGATCAGAGAACATTCTTCCAAGATTATGTTAATGCAACGGGAACAGTAAAGACGTCCATAAAAAAAAGAGAAATTGAAACATGCTTATAACAAGACATCACAGCTTCTTTTTTATGATTTTGCTTTATTTTGAAATTCCATGTTTATAGAACTCAATTGTTGCTGTATTCACAGTCATTTCACAGCACTTTTCAATTTAATGGACTTTCCTTTCATCTATTTTCTATTCATTTTATACTATCTATCAACTGACATCACGTTCCGACATTCACAGAAAAATCCACAAATTGTTCAAAGAAAACAGAGAAAACGAAAAGCTTGTTTTTAAAGTTGCCTCATGAAAACAGAACTGCTCATTGATGACTTTTGAAGTCCATTTGACTTATCCATTAAAATATGATAGCATCCCACCCATGCCCATCAGACACAAACACGTCTGGCTTTACTGTTGGGCTCGTTGTGGTTCAGCCAATAGAATCACTCATCCAGAACCTTTCAAAGTTACTCGTTTAAAATGTAATTACATATTTCCTTTCACATGCATGGGTAGGTTTTGCTTGAGATAAGAGGATCTCATCAATGAATTTGATTTAAAAAAAAAAAAACATATTTAAATTCATCTGCTTTTTTCAGCAGCCGTTCAGAAAACAAACAAGCCCTGTTCACTTAGCACACATGACCGAGAGGGTTTCCTTTCATATCTCCCAGGCTCTTTGACATCTATTTAAGGACTCTAATGACTTATAGTCCCATTTACTTATTTAGAAAAGACAAAGGCTTAATACACCAGGGATAATGAGTAAAGTAGTAACAGGAATAAAACAAATACAAAAGATGTATAGCTGGTTACACAATCATTTCAACTTTGTAAGATCTTGGTCCGTCTATAAAACTGGGAATACATGCTATGTTTTTGGGAAAGTTGAGGCTTTTCTCTTGTACAGAACCCCTTAAGGGATGTGTATGGAAATGTGTTTATGTCAATCCCAAGAAACTTTTATAAGATCTTGCAATACTTTTGTGAGATTCCCAATACTTTTTGGGGACCTTACATAAAGTTTTAAATTGACATAGAGTAAGTCATCAGAGAGGAAAGTTGTAATATTATTAGATTAAAGCCATGATTTTACAAGATTAAAGTTGTAAAAACTGCTCAGTTATAATCCAAGCGTTCACTGCACGGGTGAAGACGGCCATTAATTGCCACCCATTTTCAGCATTTGAAAATGGCAATGGTTTTCATTGTTAATTTGCAAATTTCTTCATATAGCTTTATATACAACCTTTCCTGACCCTTATCACAACCTGTTGCTGATGTGTCAAAATATTAAGTAGTGCATGTCCTTATTTGTGAAATCTAGCCTAACATCCTCGGATTAGGCAGTAAAAAAAGCTTGTATCTTTCTCAAACTTGGCAAACTCATATACTTTGCCTGCTGTTTTCTCATGAGACAAGAGACAAGACAGTCTCCCATGACATTATAATTAGTAGAACATGTTCCACTGTTTAGCTGATTGGTAATGTGAACATTGTCCTGTCTGGTAGTTGTGGTGTTGAGTTAAGACTTTGGAGTTAAGGCCTGTATGGTCTATTCTCATCCAAGTGATGATATTTTCTTCTTTACGTTTACATCCCACCATTGTTCTGGCACCAACATGTTTTTGTATGTTATAAAAGTGTCTTCCGATTTGATTATTATTCCAGTACTCCTGCCATACTGACTGTGCATGTGTTCTAAAGAATGTTTTTGCTTCAGCTTTGCTTAACATAACTTGGAGATATGTATGCTTAATCCTTAGTGCTTGCTTAGCCAGAATGTCAGCATGTTCATTACCCTCCACCCAAACATGAGCAGGAACCCAGAGGAAGTGTGTTATGAATTTCTGAATTTCCTTTTTTGTACACGACATGAAATATTTCACTGATAATATCTTCTCTGAATGCTGACCTTCCAGATTCAATACTTGTTAGGGCTGAGAGGCTGTCAGATGCTACAACTTTGTTTTCATCAATCCATTGCAGGACCAATAATATTGCAATCAGTTCATGCTGTATCCTGATAAGTGCTCTGATAACATTATTTAAATATCTCACTCTCTGGAATGAATACAGCTGCACCTGTACATCCTATATTGGAATCTTTGGAGCCAGCTGTAAATACTGAGTTTGAAAATTGCTGATTAAAATATTTCTGTACAATGTGCCACAATGGAAGTTACTTTAACGGATGCTTAAATTTCTGCTAAAAATTCTATGGGGAAATAACTAGGGGGTAAGAATACATTGTAACTGAGGGGCTATAATGTAATTGAGAAAATCGGCTTCTTGCCTTTAAACTCCCAACCAGTCCAAAACGTAAACAAGTTATCTTGTTTTGCTGCCAGTTTTGCCAAACTTGTTGAGGGGTGTTAACTAACACATTTAACCATATATTATAAATACAACTTTATTCTTGTAAATTTACAATCTTGTAAAATTATTACTTTGATCCGTAAATCTTGTGGCCCTAATACACTGTTTTAGAATTGCAACAGAGAAGACAATGAAAAGTAAAAGATGAAGGGAAGATCAAATCATATTTCAAGGTGAAATAAAACATTATATAACCCATTAGCTGCCCTAAGTGGTTCCCAACCTTTTTTCCTTGGAGCCCCCCTACTTGTATCTAAGAAAAGCTGTGCCCTCCCACTCATTTTGACAGCCTCAGAGCAGACAAAGATTTATCTGACTTGAAAACCTTAAACAAAGCAGTACCAAATTGTAAGAGCATTTGAGCTTCCCAATGACTATTGTGTGAATTTGGTTGTGACTGTAGTACATTAAGTATGTTGTACAACACCCTGTAATCTGTTCTTATAAATGTCAGACTCTGTCTAGGGTGAGGATTTTCTCATGACCTGCATGTACTATAACACGGTAAAGCAGTACTTAGATTATGGAAACGCTCTAGCAGTCTATAAATAGGGAAATTGTTACTTCTTAAGGGGCCCTTAAGACTCATGCTGATTATTTAAAAGGATAAACATTGTTGATAATTTGATACTTTATTATGTAGGACATGTCAATCAGTTGATGATGGTCTGTTTTTTAAAAAAACTACCTCTGCCACTTTATACCTGTTTTAGTCACTTTATCTAATCAATTTAAATTGTTGTTTCTGGGTTAACTATTGTGTTGCATGTTATATTTCAAGAAATAATTTTAGTAGTCTCCTACTTAACAACACTAAAATCAGAAGCATCTTTCACCACCAATCTCGTGCGTAGCTATGGAAGCCAATTTCCACCAGTTAAAAAAATAAAAATGAAAATAATAAAGTCATAATAATGAGATAAAAAGTAATAATAATGAGATATAAAGTCATAATAATGAGATAAGTCAAAATTATGAGATAAAAAGTTGAAATTGAGATATAAAGTCGTAATAATGAGATAAGTCAAGATTATGAGATAAAAAGTCAAAATTATGAGATAAAAAGTTGAAATTATGAGATATAAAGTCATAATAATGAAAAAAAAGTCATAATAATGATATATAAAGTCATAATAATGAGATAAAAAGTAATAATAATGAGATATAAAGTCATAATAATGAGATAAGTCAAAATTATGAGATAAAAAGTCAAAATTATGAGATATAAAGTCATAATAATGAAAAAAAAGTCCTAATAATGAGATATAAAGTCATAATAATGAGATAAAAAGTCAAAATAATGAGATAAGTCATAATAATGAGATAAAAAGTTATAATAATGAGATATAAAGTCATAATAATGAGATATAAAGTCATAATAATGAGATATACAGTCATAATAATGAGATAAGTCAAAATTATGAGATAAAAAGTCCTAATAATGAGATATAAAGTCATAATAATGAGATATACAGTCATAATAATGAGATAAGTCAAAATTATGAGATAAAAAAATTGAAATTATGAGACTTTATTATTATTATTATTATTTTTTTACTGGCGGAAATGGGCTTCCATACATATCTGTAGTCCGAAAAGTAAAAAAAAAAAAAAAAAATGTGCGCAACAAAATATTAATTTGAGTTATTTAAGGTTATTTCTTGTTTGTTCACATTTTTTTTTCGGGACTTGTGGCTCCGCACATCTGCATGAATTTTACAAAAATGTAAAAAAAATAAAAATAAATAACGTTTAAAAGTTTGTTCAGGCACGTCATAGCCACCCACCTCTCACAGGACCCATCACAACAACATGGCGGAATCCGGGTCGAAGTCGGTTTTGTTCGTTTGCTTGGGTAAGAGACGTCTGTGAATCCTAAATAAACTCATACAAGCATCAGAAATAGTGACTGTGTGACAGAAATACCACGTACAAACAGTTTGTTGTTTATTTACATGTTGTATGATTCTCATAAGACAGCCGGCTAAAACAGTCTTTCTGTAAAATGTTGTATACCGGCATAAAGCCTTTATTTACCTCAACCCATCTTTACTATATTATGATTAGTTAGTGTGCAGTGACAACACTGAACATTTAAGTGTGGATACTAACTTCCGGGTTTTATGCAGTATGGATCTGATGCGTGCTTACAGGAAATGAATTGTTTACCACCCACAATCACTTCACGTCCGCCTCCAAATCAAAACAACGATTAATTTAATCAATTTTTAATCTAGAGTTAAAGTCCCGACTGAAATTGCTACTTTTAATTAACAACAGAAAATAAAACAAATATCTGCATTATTATAAAACCTTTCCCCCCGTCTATTTAAATAATGATTAACTATTTAAAAGCGTCTTTACTGGTTTATTTTATATTCTGTATATAACTGTCTTTCATTTGTACTTTTCTTTATGTACTGTATGTTATTTAGTTATTTAATCTGTCTTTTACTTGATTTACATTGTGATATTGTTTTTTTGTTTACCTGACTGTATATGAGCATTACTCTTTTTGAATAAAGCTAAAAAAAACAACAACAAAAAAAAAAACGGGTGGATGCGGCCGGTTCGGGGAAACGTAAATGACGTCACTTCCTTACTGAATGACTCAGAAGAAGTAGGAACAAATATCTGCCGACTGTGTGTGCATACTGAATAGTAGGTACTAACAGTATACAGCACGGATAGTAGGTACTGCCTCCTGCCTACTGACAGATTGAGTAGGTACTTGACAATTCGGATATGGCCCAGCTGCGTGTTATGGATTAAACTATGTAAATGTAAAATCTGATAATTAATAACAAATTAATGAATTAAGCTTGACAAGTTTTTCTGTCAAACACATCATAGTATAAGTTGGTCCACTTTGCTGATACCTTTGTACCTTTGTTTTTTTTTCTACCAGTTAACTTTGTAATTATGCTGTTCATCTTTTCCTAATAAAATTCAATTTATATTGAGTTTTGTACATTTAAACCTTGTTCTTCAGCCTTAGTTAAATACCTCAGGTGGTACAGTTGACGTTTAAACTGTTCACACTTCTAAATTTAAAGAAGATATTGCAATACCATTAATTATTGTGTTTGTTTTATTGAACAGGGAATATCTGCAGATCCCCCATAGCTGAAGCAGTCTTCAGGAAGATGGCAACCGATGCTGGCGTTGTTGATAAGGTAATATCATCATTAATTCATTGTAACATCGATCCAATATTATAGTACAATTTTGCATCTTTTCACCTCTTTCCTCTGCTGTTATCCTCTCTCAATTTCCCACAGTAAACGGAGTGACACTGATTTAACCAGACTTCTTTCTGTTGATTGATATGGTTCAAGTTAGTCTTCAAGGTCATGAAATTAGAGCTGCATCCTTAGCAACCATCTGATTTTCTTAGTAACGGTTTGCTCTTCTAGACGACGATGATCTGTCGAGGGATAGTAGACTGTTGCTATGCGTAATTGGCTAAACAGATTCACAGTATTTAAAACATCTGTGTAATATTTTTTGTTAAAAATGTCCTCTTTCTTACTGGATTTTTCATGTGATTCAAATCCCCTTTCTAGAAAGACCAGCCAAAAAATATGTGTGTTTTAACTGTACATGACATAATTTTATTAACTGTGTACAGAAATGTTTGCTCCATCAGTTTAATGTGTGAAGATGATTGACAAAAAAGACTAAATATATTTAAAGTAGGCCAAACTTGTTTTATTGCCTTTTAGTTTCTTAGGTTTTTAATGCCTCTTAGTGTTAACTTTATTGACCCTTCTGCGGCCTCAAAGTCTTTTTGTAATCCTTCATTAAGAGCACATCATCCCTCTAAAGATGCTAAACTACCTACTGCATTGATTGAATCTGTTTTGCTGTCTTGTTGTTCCCCGTGCTCTGCTTTGCCCAGTGGAGGATAGACAGTGCTGCCACCTCCACCTATGAGATAGGAAGCGCTCCCGACGACCGTGGCCAAGCCTGCATGAAGAAGCATGATGTGCCAATGGCGCATGTGGCCAGACGGGTACGACCATCTACACCTTAGTGATAGTTAGTGTTCCCTTTTTTGTTCTCTGTTGTTGCAGTGGGTGATAGACAGTGGTGCCACATCCGACTGGAATATAGGCAGCTCACCAGACGCCCGCGGTTTGGCCTGTCTAAGGAAGAATGGAATTGAGACGAGCCACAGGGCCCGGCAGGTATTACCAGCTGTCCCGTGGCCCCTCTCAGCTCACCGTTGTTTGTGTGTACCAGTGTGATATATATAACACAGGGTATTTACCATTACAAAAAGCATTGAAAATACAGACCTTTGTTTATTGGGGAAAATAAAATAACCTCTGGGTCTGCCACTGGATAATTATTTGATTAAGGGGATTTTCACACATGAACTGAATAAGCCTTTGTTTACATTTTCCCTGCCTTAGCTTAACAGAGTTGTACAGTTAAAAGAAGCAGGATGAGATATATTGCTAGAAAATACTACACACACATGCACAAGATGGGATCAGCAGAAAGGTACGATGTATCTCTTTGCCCACAGATGCGAAAATATCCATTCATATTACAATATAGTATTAGGCAGCTGCATATTACAATTTTTTGTGTATTTAGTTATTATTTTGTTTGTAAGTTTAGGACCCCAGGTTTAGTTGTAAGTTTGCTCCAATTTTCTGCAAGGTTTATTTTGATACATGAATTGATGTTACTCAGATAATTAATGTTGAACACTACAATGTATGACCCGATTGCTGTGCAAAACCTTGAGAGCTCACACTGTAGGATTGTAATCGGGATGGAGCATTCGCAACGGTCAATATAAAACTCCCTAAGACGGAGGTAGAAGTCAGATCTTTGTGTATTTCAGTTGTCTCATATGCACGGCTCGGAAACAACTGCTCAGGCCTCGATCTGCCGTCTTGCCTCAGTGTACACCTCAAGACTGACGACTTGTGTTCGGGCGGGAAATTCGGCCCGATTGGCCCGATTTTGAGTCTTACGACTTGTACGACTCGAATGGTGTTTAAATTGGGCTGAAATCTTACAGTGTACGTCCGGCTTAAATTTATTCTTAGCTCACCACCAATTTGTTTTTTCCTGAATATCAACATAGTTGTCATTTGTTTTTCCATTTAAGCAGTCAGGAAAAATGGCACTGACAGTTTTTTCATTCACTTGTAAAATACACCATTAGTGGCTTTATGTAACAATGGCATTCAAGGGTAAATAACTCTAAAATATGAACAGACATTTCCTTTTTCTCAGTTATTCAATATGCAGCATTTTTAGCCAGACATCAGTTAGCAGTTAGCTGTATTCTGCAGGACACAGTAGCTGGTTCAGCTTCTGATGACTGAGCAACATGCTATGTTTTAAAGGTCCCATATTATGCTTTTTCTGGTTTTATATGCTCTTTAGTGTGTTTTCCAAGTGTCCTGTACATGTTTAGGCACATCTATATGCAAAAATTCAAAGTCCGTGGAAATGCAGCCCCTCCTACGTCCTAACGCTCGGTTCTAGCCCCCCTCGAAAAACATTTGCCAGTGTGACGTCATTGTCAGTGTGAGATCACTGATCTAAGCCCATTGGCTCGTTGTGGCAAGCCCAGCAGCTCATGTTGCACGCCCGTTAACTTCTGAGGCACGCCCACGATATGCCGTAGCCTGCGGTAGCACAGTAGTGCTAAGGTGCTAATGTTTATGCTGTCCTCGGACGGAGATAGTGGCTGCATTCCCAATATGGTAAAAGGGGCGTGACATTTCCGAGAACCGTGCTGAGCGACTGACCAATTACGGCAGAGCGGACAGGCCGACCAATCAGATCAGACTTGGCACACGTAGGGACTCTGAACGTGGGCACTTCAGACCCTTAGAGAGAGAGTCAGAAGCGAGCCGGTGCACGGAGCGGTACATGAAAACGGACACTTTTTTCTAAGTTTAGCTATTGTGAACATACTTTAGTAGGTACATAGATTAAATATACAAACCCCAAAAAAGGCATAATATGACCTCTTTAAAATATAATCTGCAGCTGATCAATTCACAAAGAACCATCCCTAGGTGCTTTAGATTTACTTTATTTCTTTATTCCATTTTCTTTTAATATTTTTTCTTGTATCAAACCAAATAATTCCTAAATATTGGATTTCCTGTTACTGTAGCGTGTGTGAAATATTGTACAACCATTGAATAACTGATTCAATTACCTCCCAGCATGTGTTTCAAATAGTGAAACAGGCCTGAAATCATCCCAAGATGTTTGTCCATGTAGGGCTTTGAGGGCTGATGCTGTTCTGGCCCTATCCTCAGTGCAACTCCCACTCCCCTGTGCCCTTCACACACTTCATGTTTCCCTGAAAACACTCAGGGGGGTTTCACCTCATGCTACAGATCTGCTGTCTTGTTAGTTTGTCTCTCTGCAAACTATTCAGTCAGACCCTTTTCTAATCTCCTCAAAGCAGGGATGTGGAGGTAAAAAGACTTTGGCTTTAACCCAGCAAATTCATGCACTTTTCCTTTTTCACCCTTTCCATTGCTATCACTCCCACCCTCTTTTTTTTTTCCTTTATTTCCACCCCTTCCCAAGGTATTTATTTCTTTTTACTCCGTGAACTTTGCTGAACTGCTGCCGCTGCCAGTATTAAGGCAAGCTGGCCAAGTGGGAGACCACTGTATCTCCAGATAAACAAACGTGTTTGTTTAACTAAACAAACATGCTCTAGAGTGATCCGCTATAAATGAATGTGGAGTGTTTGATGCCTTATCGGAAAATGCCAGACATTAGATTTACTAGAGCTCACGTTTTGATTTCATCTTTATCAATCATTGAGTCAACATTAAGATAAAGGGTTGCTAACACTTAAACTATGACATAAAGCAGAGGCAGACTGAGGTTGTTTTGTGATAGTCATTCAAAAGGGCCATCAGATGCCAGGCAGGTTGTCATGACACACAGTAGAATGTGAAAGTCTGTATTTAAATATTTTTCAATTGCAACATGAAACACTTAATAATGTATTAGCTGTATATTTACTTTACAAGAATGGTTTTTAAAACACTGATAAATATAAAGGAACATTTTTAGTTTTGATTATTACATCATTAATATCATCACTCCTGAGTTTTCTTTTTAACAGCTACTTAAGTACCAGCCTTCATCTACTAATGGCTACAGGAGGATTTCTATTGGTTGACAAAAACAATAACAAACACTTATTTATACTCTTATTGGGAATAAATGGGTAAATACAAAATATTCCTAGTAATAGGCCATTTTTACATAGACATTCACACATTACAAAAACCCTGAAACAGAAGCACCTTGGTGTAGTTTACCTTTTGCCATTTGCTATTCATTTATTTAATTAAACTGCTGCTCTTCCAACTGTTACATGTCAAATGACTGATTACAAAAACAACTCCCTTTTTTTTTTGGAGGGGACTTTTAAAAAAGATTTATTTTGGGGCTTTTTGTGCCTTTAATGTAGAGATAGGACAGTGGATAGAGCTGGAAATCAGGGAGAGAGAGAGAGAGAGAGTGGGGAATGACATGCAGGAAAGAAGTCACAGGTTGGACTCGAACCTGGGCCGCCCGCTTGGAGGACCATAGCCTCCATACATGGCGCACTAACCACTGCGCCACCAGCGCCCCACAACAACTCCCTTTTTTAATGTTTTTTTTTCCCCAAACAATCGTAGAATCTTTCCTCATGTCTACTCAGGGTTTTTGCATCTTCTGAACTTGCCAAACTTGAAGGAAGATATGTGTCTCCCCACTCCTTCCTCATGTACAGTGAAAGCCTCCCAGTTCACTCTCCAGCCAGATGTTTGAGAAATTCAAACATGCCAAGTCTTGGCATCGCATGGAGAAGGCTCACATGAACTCTTTCGGGGGATTAGCAAAGATTCCGTTAAAGTGTGAGACTGTAAGGTCGACAGGAGCAGCGAGAGCGGCAGCCACTGTGATCAGCGCCTACTGTAACCATCCTGTGTGAATGAAAGGGCGTGAGAGTGTTCAAATGGAAAATAAAGACATTAGGTCCTGGTGGCTGCAACCAAACGGTCTTCCATTGAAAACTCAATGGAAGACCGCTCAATGCTGTCAATGCTTTTCTGCTGTTCCATGAATAACCGCAGCTGCCTCTGTGATTGAGTGTTTGTATCGTAACATCTGGAGCATGGCTGGAGATTTATTCACGCCTTGTTCGTTTGTTTCTTTCCTCTTATAATTGTCTCCTGCTGTCCTCGCCGCCTCTCTGGCATTCCTGAACTTTGACTCTCAAAACTCTTCAAATTCACTTTAGATACTGTTTTTTTTTAATTGATGCTGCTTGTTCCATTAAATCATCACCAAGCTCAGTAAGCATTTAGCACAACACCCCTCCATTTGGTTACAGATTCGAAACCCAGTTTTCTAACAGTTTAGTATGATTTGATATTGTAACACCAGGGGTAACAGCAAATGCAGTTCAATACCACACCAGTGACTTAAAGAGTAGTTACTTTATATGGTTGTGTATTTTGTTTTTAGTGCAGACATGACAAGTTTTAGGAGTCAGTCAGTCAAACATTATGCTTCCAGAGACTGCTTCACAATAAAAGCATCCGTGTGTTTTAAATTAAATAGCTATTCATTTAAAGCAACAGCAGTGATGCATTGCTTCACTGTTAAGATTTTATTATAAGAGGACCCCTGTTGTCTGGTCGACAAATTAAAGTTGTTTACAAGAACGAACCCATAGTGTTTATCTTTGAAGTCTGACAAACGAGTTGAATCAATTTCCATCCTCAAGTTTGCGAAGCCGTTTTTTCAAGTTTTAAATTTTTATTATTATTTTTTTTTTTAAATCCTCCATTGTTTACAGTCTCCCTAGCAGGACTGTCTTGACCACATTTAAGTGTTGAATCCAGGAGACAAACATAACAATGACCCACTAATGAACAGACTAGAACACACTGTTACAAGGGATCATACCCTTGCCAGGGAACCTAATAACAGCTTTGAGTGAAGTGTTAAGAGAGTGAGCAATAAACAGAGACTGCTGTCAATGAGATGCAGTTAAAAATATTAACTCTGGGTTACCTGTGGGCATCATATTCTGTTATTCCCTCATGCGTGTGAAGGGAAAAGGAGTCTAGCATGGGAATGGCCGACCCGGCTACAAACAACAGAAACTTTGTAGTTAGTAATTACAGCATGTGAAAATATGTTATAAAACATGCAGGCCATTAAAGCTATAAAAAAGAGGGATTTGGTTCTTCAAAAATACCGTCATAATTTTAGCTTCAGGTGTGTAGTTCTAAGAGCAGACTGTGTTAACTGTTGTACACTGATTAAGTTTGTAGGGACACTCTGCAGGCCACACTGTGTATCGACACGGAGCCAAAAGTAATGTTTGCTTTTTTCTCACTCCCAGGTGACGAACGACGACTTCATGGGCTTTGAGTACATTCTCTGCATGGACAACAGCAATATGACGTAAATTCATTTTTATTCAATGGCCGTTTTTGTTATTTCTGTACATGTGGATCACAGCAGTTGGACAGGCAGTCCCTAAAAACAAAGGTGTGCTAAGTGTTCCTTCTGTCGTGTTAATGGTTGCATTGGATCAAAAAGAAAAAAACTGTTTCCCTTGAAGAGGGTCAAACTAGGTAGTCCTGCTAGCTGTCTGGATACTGATCTGTGCTACGCCTTCACATACACATGAACATGGTGGTAACATTGAGCTAAGACTAATGTGTAGATGAAGGCCTCCCCTTAATGAGCAATATCCTTCCTTAAGCTCCTTCCAAAGGTCAGGGGGAGGGATATTTTTTGATACTTTGAACGTTTAGGGATCATTTTGAGATCACATGCCTGTGGCAGATCTGCTCTGTAAGCTGCTTACTGAGTTCTTTGGATGCCTTGTCTTTGCTCTTTGGGCAGTTTTTCTCCCCTTTCTCTCCCACTATTTTTTTTTCTCCGCTAATGTTAAGCTGATGAGACTGAGAAAATGAGGCCCTGTCCTAGACAAAAGGTACTCAGTCAATGTTTGGTTTTCTTTTTACAAAATCTGTCTAACTCTCGTTCGGTTTTTAGTGTAAATGTTAATGTTTTTTTCTTTAAAAGATATGCTTTAACACATTATTTTAATGTTCTGTACTTTAAAGCACACACATTTGCGTACTTCAATTTCATGCTATTGTTTGTTGTTATTTGGGAGGAAATTAATTTCATAGATGTTAGTATTATAGGCTCTTAAAATAGATCCTTTTTAAGTGGTCTTTTTAATGTGATAACATTAACGTTTTGATATGGTAAGTTAAATTTTCCCCCTCATACCTTAAATTCAGACAAAACATGCTGACTGAAATTTCAACCTGAGGAGAGTATGTTTTTCCTGTGTTAAACCTTTGAAGTGTTTCCACTTTTTCCCCTGGAGTTACACGGCTTCTCTATTCTTCACAGTGAGTTGGAGAGGAGGGCTAAACAGGTGAAAAACTACCAAGCAAAGATTGAGCTTCTTGGTTCATATGACCCTGAGAAGCAGAGGATCATCAAAGACCCGTATTATGTAAGTATTAAAGTAAATGTGAAGTATCTTCAAGCATAATTAAGATGATTCCTTAGTGTTTGATCTCAGTTTATCTCCATATTTGGTTAATATATGGAATGTTACTTGTAAAGCTGCGAGTTCTTAAAAAATGGCATCACATTAAAGAGGTTATTAACACCTTGATTAATTTTAATGTCTAAAAGTGAAGTGACTTTTGCAAAAGTATTATTATGTTAATCTTGTCGATAAGTTAGGGTTTCAAACATCTGTTATTTTGCATATTTTAAGCTGTGCTTAAAAAAATCTGTGCTGTAAATGTTCACAAAACCTCCAAATACATCATCTTGTACTGTCAGTTCTGGAGATAATATACTCTCCACAGGTTGTGATTGGATCATGCCCCGGTACGTTTCATGAAATAAACAGCACCAAACAAAACAGACTGCAATATATTAGTAACACAGCAGCACAGTATGCAGCAATACAACTCTATGCAACCTTTCAAGCCCAGTAAGAACCACAATAAATAACTTGATTCTTGATTACTTGGACATCACTTTAAAAGAAACCTTTTCACACTCCCCAACTCACCCATCCGTTTCATTCCCTACGTGCTCTCTCTGCAGTTGAAAGTTGCCAAATTATTTGGACATGTGTTGCCTTTGCCTCCTTTTTTGACTTGATGGTTATGAGAGAGAAAGGCAGGAGTGGGGAACTTGAGGGAGTAAAGGTTGGGAAAGGTTTGAGTAGTGATGACAGGTTGTCAGTATTTCTTTCAAAAAATCTTGAGAACATCAAACTTAAATAAGTCAGTTTTAAATAAATTAGTACCTGCTGTGGTGTTGTAGCTGAAACTCTGTCAACCTTATAATAAAGCATCTGTGCATTACTACAGTGCTGTTTACAATAAACTATCATTTAAATAGTCAGTGGTGATGAGACTGAAAAAAGGGCTGTGGATGACAAAAGCTGATGTGGCCTCAGTCAGTTATATTAAATTAATCTAAATTCTATTTTATTCAATATATTCAGAGTAGAAATAAGATATTTATTTTTTCATCTATGCTTACAAAAAGAAAGTTCCTCCTAAAATATACATCTGGTATCCATCCGGCTTACAGGTGTGGCATATCATGACACTGATTTTAGAGCATTACTACAACACAGGTGGATATTGGGCTTTCAAAATAAATTGGCAGTCATATTTGCAGACCATCCACAAGAGCCATGAATTGAAGTTGATACCACTACCACAATCTGTCTTCCATTTTGTTTAGGAGAATTCAGTCACAAACTCAGAGCATGTGCAACCATGCAACTAGCTCAATATTTGTATTTAACCTTTATTTAGCCAGTTTAACCCCATTGAGATCAGAGATCTCTTTTCAAGGGCGACCTGGCCAAGTATAAGGCAATTCATATATATATATATATATATATATATATATATATATATATATATATATATATAGTAAATAACAGTGGGCCCAGAACTGAACCGTGAGGTACTACCTTGTGGATTTGTAGTACATCAAAGGTAACACCTGCTAACTGAACAGCCTGGCTTCTACCAATCAGGTAGTTGGCAAACCCCCCCAACAGTATGGTCTAAAATCACATTAGCTTAGCTAAGACGATGTTAGAAGATGCTGTGATCAACAGTATAAAATGCCTTGTAAAAGTTTTTAAAAAGAGAAAGAAAACATTGCTTACTGTCCAAGGCTTCAAGAACATAATTTTTTACTTTCATGGTGGCAGTGGTAGTGCTATGTTTTTGGGGTTCTTTTCGGAATCCTAACTAGCAGCGTTATTCTTTTACTTGTTCACAGACCAAAGTTTCAAGCACTCCAGTTTTGAGATCAGTCTGTAATTGTTTAAGACCGTGGAATCCCCTCCTTTGAACAGAGGAATTACAAAGGCAGATTTCTAGTCCACAAGGACTTTACTTCACTCACGGTAAGATTAAAAATGTGACACAGTGGATCAGCTACAAAATCTGATGCAAGTTGGAAATAGAAAGGCTCTAAAGTGTCTAGATGAGCTGGTTTTCGAGGCTTGAGATTTTTTAGGACCATAGAGACATCAGACGTGGTAAAGGGACTGAAGTTAAAAGCTTATATGTCATTTTCAATAACTGGAGACACCACAGGGAATGTCTTTCCCTTAAATAAAAAGCCTGAGGATATAAACTGATTATTAAAATAGTTCAATTTATCTGTATTGTTTGTTACCCTATGACCATCAATGGGTACGCTAAATGGAAGATTATACAGCTGTTAGATAACGATTTGATTGTTCGCCAAAATGTATTTCGATTTTTTTGATTTTCTGTTTTAAAAGTCACATAAAATTGAGCTAATTTAGCTCCAATACAAGCTTATTAGTAACATCTGACAAGCATTATTTGATGGGCTTACAAAACCAGTTATTTACTTACAGACTCAGTAAGCTCTTGAACCCCAAAGTTGTACTTGACATAAATACCCCCCCACCACCTTTTCTTTGTCCTGTTTCTTTACCCAAAAGATTGTTTTAAAGGGTGCTGTGGTTGGTTTGTTTGTCTTCACTGGCTGTGCAAATGTTTTGGATTTTGGCAGTTATCAAAACATGCTGTAGTAACCACTTAAAATATTAAAATTAATAAAATGTATTGCATGTATAGCAATATAAAAGCCTTACTTGAATTAATTGGTGAATTATTATGCTTCAACATGAGATGATGGAGCTGGATTAATGGCAAAGTAATGGTTCATCTTTCAATTAAAATGTCTCCATGGGACTCGGTTCATAGTGTTGACATTAGCAAACCACCCAGACATCACACCAGATGTGGAGGTCCTTGGCCAACATTGCTACATTTGATTTGATTAGATTAATTTATTTTTGTGTCATGCACACAAAGTGCCCAACCCTCATGGGCTTATAAGACACCAAAGAATTCAGTTGCAGTGGTTCACATTTACAAATCATAACATGACAAAGTTGCCAGCTCCTGTCACAGTTCAGTCTTAAACAACGTGTTCTGTTTTTTTTCCCAGGCTTTACAAACAAAATCTGCTATAACAAAAGTTCCTTTTTCAAAACACAACTCAAGTTTTTCATAATCGTCTAGCCAAAAGAAATCAACATAATTTGAAGACATTCTTTTAAAAAGAACATCCCTGATGTCAGCATACATCAGGCAGTAAAACAAAAAGTGAATCTCGTTTTCAATTTCTCATAACTCACACAGCAAACAAACTCGGTCTTCCTCTGGAATGGAATTAAACCTGCCGGTCTCTAAAGCTAAAGGCATTGTTCCTGAACGAAGTTGAGCGCAGAGGGATCTTTGTCTTTTGGTTAAATTAAATTTAGCATAGGCTTTTACGCTGTAGCAATCCTTTATGAGACAATATGTTCTTAGTTTTGGTTTGCACCATATATCCACAGACCATTTCTCTTTGTACATTAGAAACATATAATTTTTTATCTCCTGAATATCACAAGTTAAGTTATTTAGAAAAATAAAGGACATATTATTCTAATGGAATACAGATTTTATCTCCTTGGCCCATGGGTGACAATGGCAGGTCCCAAATAAAAATCTTTTTTGTGAGTCTCTGATCCGACATCTTTACAAGTCTGTTCCAAAGCCGAAGCATTTCACATTTATGTCTGATGTTTGGAGGTTCCCATCCCATATCTCCATTCACAGCGAGGACTGGCGTTAATTTATGGACCCCCAAGAAGGACCTCAGAGCTCTCTGATGTACATAATTGCAAATTAGATGTTCCGGGAGCCCCCAGACACCAGCGGCATAACAAGACACTGGACACACACATGAATGATAGAGTTGTGTGTAAGACTGAAATCCCACAGTGTTTAACTTTGTTCAGTACAGCTCCCAGTGGTTAACCAGCTGACCGAGTCAAAACACTCACAGCTTCTTTAAAAGTCATGTGTTCATCCAATATGACGAGCAAAGATATTTATATTGATCAGCATATGATCGCACTGTTGTACGTCAATTAAAACTAACTGGACTTCTTACTAATGATTTTTGCCTGAAATGTACTACCTGTGTTTTGTCTTCATTTGCCATTGTGTCATTTGCTACACATGTTTTACAGTTGTGAGTTAAGTATGATTCACTGCCAAATTCCAGAAAGTGATGCAGAGATTCCTTATGGTAGTACAATTATTTTTTCTACAGTCAACATCCCAACGGCAAATTCCCTCATAACTTGCAGTCTGTTAAAACTGCACATTCAAGGGTTTTCCAGCCCTGAGCACACCTGTGTTATAATCATGCAGTTACATTTGGATCTTAATTTGCCACACCTGTCAGGTGGAATATATTGGCAAAGAAGAAGCGTTCTCTTAAACAGATTTAAATGAACATCTTAAAGATATTTAAGGTCAATGTGTGGTCAAATTCTTTGATATTATTTTCATCTCATGGAGAAATTATGTGGTAATGTTTTTGTTCAGTTTAGAACGTCTCAGATTTTGGCTTTGAACACTGCTTTTTTTGTGTGGGGATCAGCACAAGTGTCTTTCTAGTTGCTTTTTTTGTTTTGCCAAAAGTAAGGCTTAATGAATACTTCTTACAGTAAGTGGGGTTTGGACACATTACAGTATTTGATGGTGGTCCCCCTGCCAGCAACCGCATAGCATGCCGGAAAACAGAGCTGTTAGGAGCCAGACAGTAACTGTCAAAGTGTCTGAAGGAATGGAGACACAAGTTTTCTGGTCTGTTTGGATTGATTAAAATTACCAGCTCTCAGCACAACTGATACAACAAAAAACCTTCCTTTATTGAGACGTTTTACTATTACTGTGAAATTGCAGAATAAAGAAATGTATCTCTGAACTCAACAATTGTTTACTCAAAAGGAGATGTGAAAATATTTTATCGGTTGAGTAAAAAAACAGATATTTTCTCATCTATTTTTATAACCAAATCAGAATTTTGTCATGAGCTCATTTTAATTCTTTTTTTTTTTTTTTTTAGGGGAGTGACGAAGACTTTGAGAAGGTGTACCAACAATGTCTGCGTTGCTGCAAAGCATTCCTGGAAAATAACTCCTAACTTGATCCTAACATGATCTTTCCTTAAACTGTCATATAAACCAGAAAAATCAACAATATATTCTTCGGCTGTATCACACAACATCGTATCTGCATAATTGTCTTGTGGATGTTGGTAAAAGAACCAGAATACTTTGTTTCAATGTTTGTTATTTGGTACAAAGTACACAATGTGCACTTTTTGCAAGATGCTGCGTGGACATGTTCGTCAACTGTAAAATTCAGGAGATCAATAAAATAGAAAAGAAATGAGACAATCAGAGATTTACTTTTACACACCAATCATTCAACTAAACAAGCTGAATACATAGTTTTTTTAAATGAATAAAGGTATCCTGTAGTATGTATTGCATGACTGACTAGTCAAAATTAATGCTTGCTTAATTGCTTATTTTCTTGTATATTTTGAGGGACACTAGGTTATTTTCTTGGCAAGTTTTATTTTGCATTCAACTGTTAATGTCAAGGGTCAGTGCTTGGTCCCCTTCTCTTCTCCATATACACAAGCTCTCATGGCTTCTCATACCACTGCTATGCTGACGATACCCAGCTTTTCCTGTCATTCCCGCCAGACGATGTTACAGTCTCTGCAAGAATCTCATCATGCCTTGCTGATATCTCTAAATGGATGAATGAACGGCACCTTCAACTCAATCTTTCAAAGACTGAGTCCCTTCTCATCCCAGCCAGTCCCTCTATGCAACCACAGATCAAGATCCAGCTTGGAACAACCAAACTCATGCCCACAAAGTCTGCCTGGAACCTGGGTGTCATGATTGATGACCAGCTAACTTTTAAGTTTCAAGTAGCTTCAATTGCTCGGTCATGTCGATTTGCCCTGTACAACATCAGGAAGATCAGACCTTACCTGTCAGAACATGCTACACAGCTCCTGGTACAGGCTCTTCACTCATTGATTATTGCAACTCTCTACTGGCAGGTCTTCCTACATGCACTATCAAACCTCTGCAAATAATACAAAATGCAGCAGCACGACTGGTCTTCAACCTTCCTAAAAGAGCACATGTCACTCCGCTGTTCATCTCCTTACACTGGCTCCCAGTTACTGCTTGCATCAAATTTAAAACTCTGCTGCTCGCTTACAAAGCAGCGACGAAAACGGCTCCTCCTTACTTTAACTCTCTCATCCAGGTCTACACTCCCTCCCGCCCACTACGCTCTGCCAATGAAAGGCGTCTGATCCAACCTTCACAACAGGATCCTAAGTCTCTGACTAGACTCTTCTTCTCTGTCGCCCCCCGCTGGTGGAATGAACTTCCAAACTCCATTCGATCTGCAGAGTCCCTCTGCACCTTTAAGAAAAAGCTGAAGACCCAGCTCTTTCATGAATACCTACTAACTTAATGATGATGGTCTTGATATTATTGATGATGATGATGGTTGTGACGATTGTTTTTGTTTGATAAGATGGTTTCTATACTGATTAGAGCTCTCAAGAACTGCCGTCAATGTTGTGCTTTGCCTCTGTGCAATGCCTGTCAGCACCTGTGTGTCCAATCGGACTCAAAGCTGATCGTTTGCTCTTACTGACATTGTTCCCTTTTTTCTAGATCCTTGCTTGTGTTGTACTTACGCTCTGAAGTACGTCGCTTTGGATAAAAGCGTCTGCTAAGTGAATTGTAGAATTGTAGAATTAATGACACAAATAACACAAGATATTAAGTTATTCTTAGATGTTGAAAAAAACACATCTGTTTCATCCATTTCTCCTAGTTGTTTTATTTTATAATGTACCAATCACCACTAACTGCTTGAATGATATGAATCTCGTAAAGTTTAACATTCAAAGTGAATAATTTCCACTTGAAAGAGCTGAAATTGAGAACTTTGAAGGCATTTGGATGGGAGCTTACAGTACAGCTTAAGAAAAAGTTGGACTTTTTGTGAAAGGTGCTCAATAGGTTTGCTAAGTGTTAGATGAGAAGATAGATGCCACTCTCACATCTCAACACAAAAGATGAGGCTGTATTCCAGACAAGTTGGATTCATTTTGCCCTATGTAACTACTCAACCTCAAATTCAAATCATCAAATTCATTTAGATGGTAAATTGACTTGTAAGAATGTTAGCCCTAAACACTTGTTTTTCACCATGTATTTTGGGTTTAATGGTCTTAGCTTGGTATTCTCAGTATGAACAACATGGCAGATGAAAAGATGCTATGAATGGAAAAGAAGAAATTAGGGAGTTAATGAAATAAAAATGAAATAAAATCTCAGACTTGCTTTCAAGTTCTTGGCGAGAGTGTGAATTAGAACGAGCAAAACCTGATGGTAGCCAAATTGTTTAAAAATCCTACTCCTGCATTATGTTGTTTTAAAGACTAAAAGCAGGGTGAAAACCATTGGTCTCGCTTTGTCTGAGGTAACCAAATCTGTCTAAAACTCTGAGCATGTTAGACTAAAGCTATTACAAAGTTATATCTCCCTTGTTAATCCGATTAAACCCAGTTCTTGTTATTTAACCAAAACAGTTTTTGTTTCCAAACAAATACTTTCTTCTAAAAAAAGAACATTACTCAGCAGTTACATCAAGAGTAGTCAGGGTCAGCTGGCATACATAGGAGAATCCATTTCTGAGATTTCTGCCTTTCCCACAATATAGAGATGATTAATGATGGCACTTGCAGCCTAAAAGAATGGGGCAAACCATAACCAACAGAAATGCCAACACAGATACAAAATGGGCTCCTCCAATAAGTAAGAGTATGAACTGATCTCTTCAATCAAATTTAAAAAATAAGTACAGAGTAGTTCCAGTGAATTTTTATATAAGGAGAAATCTGGTCACTTGTTTCAGGAAAAGTTTATTAACTTTTGTTTTATTGGAGAAAAACCCCTATATTTTTGGCATTTTCACCCTAATTGATGCTATGATGGTAAGAAAACATATAAGAGATTAATACCTTGCAACAAATGTTCCCTTTCATAGTCAAACTGATGAGATATAATGTTACTGGCCAAGTATAAGGCAATTCATATATATATATATATATATATATATATATATATATATAGTAAATAACAGTGGGCCCAGAACTGAACCGTGAGGTACTACCTTGTGGATTTGTAGTACATCAGAGGTAACACCTGCTAACTGAACAGCCTGGCTTCTACCAATCAGGTAGTTGGCAAACCCCCCAACAGTATGGTCTAAAAACACATTAGCTTAGCTAAGACGATGTTAGAAGATGCTGTGATCAACAGTATAAAATGCCTTGTAAAAGTTTTTAAAAAGAGAAAGAAAACATTGCTTACTGTCCAAGGCTTCAAGAACATAATTTTTTACTTTCACGGTGGCAGTGGTAGTGCTATGTTTTTGGGGTTCTTTTCGGAATCCTAACTAGCAGCGTTATTCTTTTACTTGTTCACAGACCAAAGTTTCAAGCACTCCAGTTTTGAGATCAGTCTGTAATTGTTTAAGACCGTGGAATCCCCTCCTTTGAACAGAGGAATTACAAAGGCAGATTTCTAGTCCACAAGGACTTTACTTCACTCACGGTAAGATTAAAAATGTGACACAGTGGATCAGCTACAAAATCTGATGCAAGTTTGAAATAGAAAGGCTCTAAAGTGTCTAGATGAGCTGGTTTTTGATTTTTTAGGACCATAGAGACATCAGACGTGGTAAAGGGACTGAAGTTAAAAGCTTGTATGTCATTTTCAATAACTGGAGACACCACAGGGAATGTCTTTCCCTTAAATAGAAAGCCTGAGGATATAAACTGATTATTAAAATAGTTCAATTTATCTGTATTGTTTGTTACCCTATGACCATCAATGAGTACGCTAAATGGAAGATAAAAAGTTATACAGCTGTTAGATAACGATTTGATTGTTCGCCAAAATGTATTTTGATTTTTTTGATTTTTAGTAACATCTGACAAGCATTATTTGATGGGCTTACAAAACCAGTTATTTACTTAAAGACTCAGTAAGCACTTGAACCCCAAAGTTGCACTTGACATAAATACCCCCACCCCCCCACCTTTTCTTTGTCCTGTTTCTTTACCCAAAAGATTGTTTTAAAGGGTGCTGTGGTTGGTTTGTTTGTCTTCACTGGCTGTGCAAATGTTTTGGATTTTGGCAGTTATCAAAACATGCTGTAGTAACCACTTAAAATATTAAAATTAATAAAATGTATTGCATGTATAGCAATATAAAAGCCTTACTTGAATTAATTGGTGAATTATTATGCTTCAACATGAGATGATGGAGCTGGATTAATGGCAAAGTAATGGTTCATCTTTCAATTAAAATGTCTCCATGGGACTCGGTTCATAGTGTTGACATTAGCAAACCACCCAGACATCACACCAGATGTGGAGGTCCTTGGCCAACATTGCTACATTTGATTTGATTTGATAAGATTAATTTATTTTTGTGTCATGCACACAAAGTGCCCAACCCTCATGGTCTTATAAGACACCAAAGAATTCAGTTGCAGTGGTTCACATTTACAAATCATAACATTACAAAGTTGCCAGCTCCTGTCACAGTTCAGTCTTAAACAACGTGTTCTGTTTTTTTTCCCAGGCTTTACAAACAAAATCTGCTATAACAAAAGTTCCTTTTTCAAAACACAACTCAAGTTTTTCATAATCGTCTAGCCAAAAGAAATCAACATAATTTGAAGACATTCTTTTAAAAAGAACATCCCTGATGTCAGCATACATCAGGCAGTAAAACAAAAAGTGAATCTCGTTTTCAATTTCTCATAACTCACACAGCAAACAAACTCGGTCTTCCTCTGGAATGGAATTAAACCTGCCGGTCTCTAAAGCTAAAGGCATTGTTCCTGAACGAAGTTGAGCACAGAGGGATCTTTGTCTTTTGGTTAAATTAAATTTAGCATAGGCTTTTACGCTGTAGCAATCCTTTATGAGACAATATGTTCTTAGTTTTGGTTTGCACCATATATCCACAGACCATTTCTCTTTGTACATTAGAAACATATAATTTTTTATCTCCTGAATATCACAAGTTAAGTTATTTAGAAAAATAAAGGACATATTATTCTAATGGAATACAGATTTTATCTCCTTGGCCCATGGGTGACAATGGCAGGTCCTAAATATAAATCTTTTTTGTGAGTCTCTGATCCGACATCTTTACAAGTCTATTCCAAAGCCGAAGCATTTCACATTTATGGATAGGATAGTACTTTATTGATCCCCAGAGGGGAAAATCGGGAAAGAGTCTGATGTCTGATATTTTATGTCTGATGTTTGGAGGTTCCCATCCCATATCTCCATTCACAGCGAGGACTGGCGTTAATTTATGGACTCCCAAGAAGGACCTCTGAGCTCTCTGATGTACATAATTGCAAATTAGATGTTCCGGGAGCCCCCAGACACCAGCGGCATAATCAGACACTGGACACACACATGAATGATAGAGTTGTGTGTAAGACTGAAATCCCACAGTGTTTAACTTTGTTCAGTACAGCTCCCAGTGGTCAACCAGCTGACCGAGTCAAAACACTCACAGCTTCTTTAAAAGTCATGTGTTCATCCAATATGACGAGCAAAGATATTTATATTGATCAGCATATGATCGCACTGTTGTACGTCAATTAAAACTAACTGGACTTCTTACTAATGATTTTTGCCTGAAATGTACTACCTGTGTTTTGTCTTCATTTGCCATTGTGTCATTTGCTACACATGTTTTACAGTTGTGTGTAAAGTATGATTCACTGCCAAATTCCAGAAAGTGATGCAGAGATTGATTATGGTAGTACAATTATTTTTTCTACAGTCAACATCCCAACGGCAAATTCCCTCATAACTTGCAGTCCGTTAAAACTGCACATTCAAGGGTTTTCCAGCCCTGAGCACACCTGTGTTATAATCATGCAGTTACATTTGGATCTTAATTTGCCACACCTGTCAGGTGGAATATATTGGATTTAAATGAACATCTTAAAGATATTTAAGGTCAATGTGTGGTCAAATTCTTTGATATTATAAAAACCCCTATATTTTTGGCATTTTCACCCCAATTGATGCTATGATGGTAAGAAAACATATAAGAGATGAATACCTTGCAACAAATGTTCCCTTTCATAGTCAAACTGATGAGATATATGTTATTGTGATTTTCCAATATATATCCTAAAAAAAGCTAACCACTATATTGGACGTGAATACATGTTTTAATTTCTGTCAGCACTAGAAATGTTTCCAAAACGGCAGTGTAGGGGTGCCTTCAAACCGCCTACCTTCTCTGGTCAAAACAAAAACATTTCCGCAGCGGAATTGAAACTTAGAAGGAGGACATACTGGCTGCTGGATTGTTGTCAGAGTAGCCAGCACTTCAAAATAGTATGTCTCATTTATGTCTGATGATATGGTAAGGTCATTTTACGCTATACAAAAATAAACTGAATTGAATTGAATTGAATTTTATGTTTGAATCAGTAGATATCTTCACACACTTACGAAAAAACTCAAAAAAAAAATTTTGCACTCAACGTGCATTAACGCATCATCAAATTAATCACAGTGAGCGAAAACAATTGCTGTTAACAAATATTCGGCAACGCAGCTCTCCCTCTCTCTTCCACTATGGACACAAACAGGTGAACAGGTGAACCATGTGAACTATTATCCCCCTCTCGATATGGTCAAAGAATAAATTATATGATAATCAATAACCCAAAACACCAAAATATAACCCAACACATACCTTGACCTGAAAAATTACACTTTAGAGATACACTTGAATTCTTTCATGGCTCCTACACATCAGCCCATAATTATAAGGTTATTGCACATAATAATAACACATGATAACATTAATGGGAGACATGGAACAATTAAAGAATACATTTTCAGAGTTAATAACACATACGATGTCTTTCTTCTTTAGCCAAAGGTCAGTAAAGTCAAAAGTCACAAGATCCAGTTTCAGTCCAATGAAACTTGTCCATATCTTTCTATATCTTTCTCAAGTGAACGTCTTTGCTGTTCCACTTCCAAGTCGGACCTCGCAAGAGTCATGCTCAACTGTCCTCTCAAGGCAAGAGCCATTTCTTAGACCTCAGCATCCAAGCAGCAGATTCCCTGAGACCATTCCAAGATGAGAAATGACTTAACAGGCAAGTCACAGCAAAACATCTTGTCCAGCTTTACTCTCGGGTTGAAGAAGATAAGGCAGACCTAACAACCATGTTGCATCTTAGAGAAATGCATTCACTTTCAAACCCCTAGAAGCCATATCAGCCGGGTTACCTGGATTCTCTCAATTGATACCTCCATTGGGAGGATAATGTAGCAGTAAGGATTTCTGAGACTCTGCTGGCAACAAAGTCTTTGAGACTTAAAGTTTGAATCGTGATGTATTTCAGTACAGATGCACTGTCTGTCCAGACAACACAATCTTGAAAACCATGGTGCAACTCACTCCTCCCCAAGTGTGACTCACCAGGTTGACATCAATCTGTGCATTGGTGCCTCCTTACCAAATACAGCTGTACTTCCTTGGTTGAAGAAGGCATATGTTGTGATAATTTTGCTTCCCTTCAGTGACTTTACTTTTACAGTAACTATTGGAAGTATACAATCATTGCCAGCCACCCCAGTTATGCAAAGTGTATTTGGATGTTGGGGACCACATTTTGAACAGGAGATCTGTATCCTACAATCTTTGCTGATGTGACCAATACACAAAAAGCCAAAAGCAAAACTATTTTCCCATAAGAAGGCTTCTCCTTGTGTGTTCTCCTCTCCAACTGGGGTCACAAATTCATCATGTATCCTCCTCCACAGCAAAGACACATTCTCCTTGCAGTTAGAGTTTGTTCCTTACCTTTGCTTCCATGTTGAGTTTTGTTCTCAACAGGAGTCACATTGGTAGCAAACCTGGTTCCTTTCATTCCAGGAAGAGGCTCTGGTTTAATGTGTGTGATCTCCAATCACAGGATCAGTTCATATTTTTACTTGTCTTTCCATAAAGTTTGGGCTCTCACTGAATCTTCCTTTGTGATTGTGTCTCTCTTGCAGCTCAAAGGCTACAGTTATTCACTTATCTCTGTCTTTATAAGGCAGCTTCTTTAAAATGGTGAGCATATTTGCTGGTATGTCTACTGTAGCTCAAGCAAATACATGACCCCTTCCATAGCAGTAGAACAGGCTCTGAGGAAAAGGCTGTAGCCCTGGAGAGCTTTGACATCTTCTGTTTTGATTGGAGGCCATGAAAGAGCCTTTTCCATATATTCAGCAGCAAATTTCAGTTCATTTCAGATGTGTTCCTTTTATAAAGCTTTAGCCTTAATGTGTTCTAACCAGCCCCTTAGGGCGGCCCCTAGTGTACTGCTCCGAGAAATAGCCTGTCACTGTGGCTCTCAGTGTTTCTCCCCACACCATTTTCGAAAGCCTTCATAAATGTATGGTCATTTAATGGATCGCCCTCAAAGGTTGGGATCTCTCAGTGATGAGAAGCATTGCTGTTGTATTAAGAGCGTAGTTATTTCATTTTGCTGTGTCATAATTCCCAACATATTGTGTTGATTCTCCTTTTCTGACCCAAAACCTGCATTAACTGTATCCTTTTGGAGCCTGTGTTTTATCTGTAGCACTGAGACTTGCATGATAATAAGCTTTATTAATTGATACAGCCACTGAATGAATGAATTTAGGTGCAGTTTTCTTCTTGGGCCTTGATCATTGAAACAAGTAGTCATATTTGATTTCCTTTTGATTTTCTGATTTTAGTGGAATAAATGAACTTGCACCAGCATTGAGAGCTCTCAGTTGTTATTTTTGTTTTTAAACTTTTTCACATAGGAATCCATCCTACCAGAATGTTTTGAGAATTATTTTTTCTCACTTGAGATGCTTCGAGATTGCAGTTTAATGTGTGCTGCAATGTCCTCTTCAAATGTAAGCTGCTCCTTCTTTCTCCTCAGCCTCTCCTCCTGCTCTTCCAATTTATGCATCCTTTAATAATTTTTTGTTTTGCCATTAAAGCTGCCAAGTCAGCCTCTGCTCTAAGATGTACTGAAGAAGCTGTAGAAACAGCAGACCTTCCTCCTGTAGCAGGAGGGTTTGCTTCCCACATGTGACACACTGTCACTCGCGTTTATGTCATCTTGCAAATCCTTTGTAATGACCATTGATGCATCCTGATTTAATACCCGAGATCCAGCTCCTGTTAGACATTGAAGCACTCTTTCATTGGTTGCAGCAGGATCCAATTGCTTAAAATGTTATTTTACTGAGATTCCTCAGAGTCAACTCTTTAAATGTGTTGTTATGTGTAATGATGCTTGCAAACCATGTGTCGTGGTAGCCTCAGCACACAGTTGACCGACACAGCTCAGATGAGGTATTTTCTTTTTTTTTCACAAGTGCTATTATTTCAGGTATGAACCCTTCAATTGTTTTCACAGGGATTTATTCATGTTGAAGCTTTTTGATTTAATTTGCCAAACCCTTGGCTGAAAGTTTAGTTTCCCATTTACCACAATCCATTTCACCGCCAGCATTTATTTAACTCATTTCCTCCTTTAATCTCTCCTTTGATTTTATTCCAGTGTATTTAAAACACTTCCTTTTCAAAATTTGTGCCACATTTTCCACAGAATAAGATAACAAATTCATCCAGCAAACACAACTGATCATTCCACATTGCAGCAGAGAGACAAAGCGTATATTCAGAAAGGAGATTCAGGCTTTTTAATGCATGGTGATCAATTTGGCACCAAGACGATTTGCAGCACTGTTAAAACCGATGCATAGAGTGATACAAACCTCAGTCAACCATCTGTTACCATTGTACAAACAGCGGTCAATATGCCAGCTGATTCCTTCCATTAATATACAGCTTATTTCTGCACATCCACAGGTGGGCTTAGCAGGCTGCACTTCGCTCCGACAGCGTCTCCTTAAAAGTTGAACAGCCAGCACCTACCTCCATGATTGATCCAGTGACGGATTTGTCTGCTTCCTTTTTTTGTCCTCTTGATCTGTTCGATGTATAATGATGTTTACCTCATGCCGTTTTGGTTGACAAAGTGACTAGCCTGAACAATGAAGCCGCTGAGAGGCTGAGGTTGGGCATATAGAAATAAGTTACACTTTTTATTTGTGAAAAAAAATCTAGTCATGATAACGTGCATTAACTCATAATCAAAGTAACTACAGTGAGCAAAAGAAAAAAATTGCCACCAAAAAATCGTCGAACCAGAACAAAGAGTGAGCAGGTGAGTTAACATCCCTACCCATACCCATATGACCTACTATCCCCCTATCCAATGTAATCAAACAATAAATGATATCAAACAATAACGCAAAACACCAAATTATTACCCATATACAAAACACATTAAAGATACACTTAAATATGTTGAAAATCCACTCCTGTACTTTATCATGCCTATAAAAATCCTCTATTTTAGCCCTGCTCAGAACAGGCTGTTTTTGAGTCTATAGCTTTAAATGCACGTGACCTGTGTTTGATCAATTTCCTCTCGAAGGGTTTGTGAGGCTTGGGCTTTCTCGCTGCATGCCCGATTTTTTACTATGAGAAGGCGCAACAAACACCAAGCTGTGGTTGTGTCACCCACATGGGGGAGGGGTTACTGCCCTTTGTGATGTCACAATTGGGAAAATCCCTAAACGGCCTGTTTGTGCACAAATTTTCTTAGCAAAGTATAGCAGGCAAAAGACATAGAGGATGGACTTCTCTCATAACTGAGTGGTTTGAAGACAGGCTATAGGGACACATATTAGAATTCGAAAAATATGGTGAAGTGTATTTTTCATAATGTGACCTTTAATTTATGCTGACCCACAATTTGTTAATTGTTTACATAAATTAGATTTTACCCTCAAGTTTATTTCCAAAAAAACCCCACTTCACTCTGTCACTGCTGCTCCCATTCAACACTTTGAAAGCTGTTGCTCAAGAGCTCTGTCATTCATGTGCTTAGTCATGGAGGACTCCACATTTGAATCCAGGAATGTAAGAGGAAATTCAGCACGAGACAAAAAAGACCACTCATATTTGTACCAATCTTATAATTTATTTAAATATATTTCATTTTCATATATTTATATATATATATGTATTTACCAGCCATTTGATACATGTCGGTTGCTTTAATTTAAGGTAGACAGCTAGATTCCTCTTAAGCTTTGCTTTACAGTACACATGTACATATTTCTCTTGTTTAATGTGGTCATGGCATTTATTATGTACAGTAACAGTGGAACGTTTGTGACAACTCAAATATATAAATATAGACTGTACCACGCACTTCATCTACAGGAGGGCTGTGACTCGCAACCACTACTTCTTTTTGAACATGTCTCTGCAAAGGCACAGAGATATGTTCATGTTATCAATAATGGAAACACAGTTCTTTTTCAGTGTGAGCACTAGTGAATAAAACTACGCTGTGACTGCCAGCCAGGGGGGTCTGTGACAGCTTTTTGTCTGCGTTATGAGTAGTGCAGAAGAAGGGTTGGGCCTCCTTGTCATGCTAAAAACAGTAGCTACATTTGGATTTTGCTATTTTCTTAAAGAAATGAACAAAATGAAAATATGCAATCCCTTTTCTTTTACTTTTTGGATAGCAGCAGGGGAAATGCCTCCTTGTGTGTCGCTGTCAGTCAGTTAGTTCTTCTCCACTCTTAATTTCTGCCGTCTTTTTCTTGATCTGGTTCTTCTTTCTTGTGAAAGCTGACCATCAGGAACCAGCCAGAACAGGGGGATGGCAGTAATCCATGCCTCAGCAGAACAGACCTTACTGAAGGGCAAAATTGTGCCTGTCCTCGGTTGGGGCCACTCAGTGTGTCCCAGAGTCTCCCTCTTACTGTCAAAGGCATTTTTTTACCCAAGTTATTTTCTTCTAGAGAACTTGTGTTAGGCTTCAACCTGCATTGAAAAAAAGGAGAAAGAGAAACTTGGTACAGACTTCAAATTGGCATCACCAGACAAATTATTTCATTTACAAACATAATGACGCAAAGTAAGAATCAAGACACTTGATTTGCTATGGATCTGGTGCTCGTGGTGAGCCACTGCTAGGGGCCAGGGTGTTTCTGCACAGCATATCACCACTGTGAAAATGTGTCTCAGTGTCTTGAAAACATGAACTTTACACTGTGAATACCTCGATCCTGGTTTAAGCTTTCACTCTCTGTATGCTTTGCACTTAGAAACAAACACACAAATGTACTGAAGATGTGGAGTGGCCACTTCCTGGTAATTTTATTGTGGATAATATCACTAAAATATTATTTGTATAGACAGCATGTTACTGTATGATTTAGCCTTAATGTAGCTGATCAAGGTAATTCTATACTTCTGGGTGGTTTATTGTATCAAGAGAAAAAAGCATAATTGTCATATATTAATGTTTACTGTGGGAAATTGTAAACTGGAAGCAGAAATTGCAATACTTCCCTCTGAACTTCTGAATTGTGGAAGTATAATATGTGACATGTGCCATCTCACGGAGAACTACTGTAACAAGTTATATATTTGAGGTACTTGTTCTTAACTTGATTATTACACTTCTATGCTAATTTATATCGACACCATTCTATTTATGTTTGACCAACACTATGATCACATGTTGCTTTACCAGTTGAATTTTAATTCAGAGATCAATGATGAATCTATAAACCACAACACACACAAGACTGTAGATTAAATATCTCCAAATCAATCAGCTTTCAGATTTAATTTTAACAAATTAAGTTATGTAATATATTGATAGAAACATTTAGTAGCATCACCATGAAAGTGTCCATTTTTCTAAAATACTTTGACTTCAGTTAATATTAATATTTGGAAGTATACTGCCTTGGACAGTGACACCTTGTTAAAAAAAAATCATTACATTTAAATAATTTCCTGTGAAAATCTGTTTTTGAAATATTCTTTCCTTTTAAGATTCTATGACCATTATTTTACAAAAGTGCAAAACACCAGCACTTTAACCCTATATCCTGTGTACGCACATTTTCTCTAAGACCTTCATATTGCATGTGTGTTTCAATAAGAGTTGAATATATTAAGTACCTTGTGTGAGCAGCCCCTCAGTGCACTGCGGGCTCCCGGCAAGTCTTGTGAGGAGCCGTGCACATCTTCTGAAGTCTGAAAATAAGAAGATGGAACTAATGAGTTGAGAGTAGTTGACATTGGATTGACAAAAAGAGGAGTCCTTACAAATAGAGGAATTGCTTACATGCAGGTATGGTGCAGTCTCTGGTGTGGTGGTAGAGCCGGTACACGTGCTTCCTGCACTTTGGACTGAAATAAAGCGGACCTGAGGGACAAGAAAGGATGCTGTGAGAATATTTCATGCACTGCATGTAGGCAAGTGCACTTCTTTAATCTGTTTTTCTGTGCAAGGATATCGTTCAAATTGAATTTGTTCTTTGTTTGAACTATTGACAGACGTCTGCATTGAAACATACCTGTCATATGTTTTATCATACTCTCCTTTTTCCTGAGATCTCTGGGGTAAACAACTGAGGAGAGAAAGAAGGATGTCAGGTTAACCTTTTGAAATAATAACCTAAAGCCTCCATTTAAAAACTCTGGTATTAGCAGTTTCATTAAAGTCGCATATTCTTAGGAAAAAACTTGAGGGTTTGTACACCTAAACAGTAGCAAAAATAAAAACTAAGACAAACATATTTCTTATTTGCCCATGCGTATCCTGCCATACAGAGACGTTTGAATGAGTTATGACAGATTTTTAAACATAAAAAAATCAGATGTTGTTACCTTCAAACAAGTCTGTGCATGGCTAAGACACCTACACTATCAGGAAATGTTTTAGGGTACATTTTGAACGCAGCGACCCTTTAATTTCATCCGACGCTCGATCCATCGCTCCACAATCACTTTGAACTTTGAATGGATATCCCAGAAGACAACAGTATTCTCTTGAGGTGCAACATAAGGGTCACGCCCAGCACCAGGCGATAGGCCATCCATCACTCACCGACAACCTGATCCGCTCTGTGAGTTTTCAAGCTATGTAAATCCTTTGACTCCGTGGAATTCCTCGCACTTGATGTTAACGCTGCTTCCGTTTTGCCAAGTCGACCACGGCTCTCCTCCACGTGTTTCACGATCTCCACTATCCGCCTCGTATCCCGCCGTGTGTCCTTGCCGGCTGCCGTCGACACCGACGGGGCCACCGAGGGCGCGCTCTCGCTGCAGTGTTCGCTCAGCGTGCACATCAGTAGCACTAGTCCCATGCTGAAGTGCCTGCGCAGGCCGCTCATAGCTCCCACACAGTGTGAAAATAAGGGAAGTCTTTCTCCAACAACCGGTCACCTGCAAGAGAAGTCGAAAATAGAAGTCATATGTGTTCCTTTAATTTTTTAATGTTTATCAGTCAGCCATAACATGTTAAAAAACAAACAAACATTTATTTTACTTGGTGACAGAAATGTTGGCCACAAGGCTGTTCAATATCAATCATCTTATTTAAAAAAAAAAACTAGTGTAGTCTAAATATGCACATGGATCCAGAAATTTCGCCCTTTTGTGCAACAACTTTGAAGTTGTTCATTCTCTGAACTCACTTTTCCTGTCACACATCCCGCATTATAGCCTAGATAATCCATATTATAATTTAGCCAGATTCCCACACATTCTTTAAATGAAAGGGTCAGGTTTATCCCTGTTTAAGCCATTTTTTAAATTATAAGTACGTTACAACTGCAGCCCATAGGCCAGGGGTCTCCAACCTTTTTTTTTTTTCATCTGAGAGCTACTTTCAAAAAAATTTAAGTGGCCGAGGGCATCAAATCGCTTGCATTTATTGACATAACTCAGCTGAATTAAGCCACTGTTTGTAGACGTGTGAAATTGCAATAAGCCAATGCTTATCAATAATCGTAATTTCACATCAATGTCCAAGAAAACATTAGTACGTCATACTTGTTTTGATGGGCCAAATATATGAATAGTGGGGAAGAGGTGCATTTACCATCGTCAATTTTTTTATTTTTTTTAAATTGTATTTTTAACACAGTCAGTCAACCTATAGGCGAGCTACTGGTAGCTCCTGAGCTACCTGTTGGACACCCCTGCAATAGGCAGTATGACCAGTTACTTTTGTGACTTTAGCCTTGTATGCAAGACATGGCAGAGGGGGGGAAAAAAGACAGTTGAGAGTGAATCACATAATAGCCTATCACCAGAGCAAGGATGCTAGACATTAGTAGTGGGGGGGGGGGGGGGGGGGGGGGGAGGGGGGAGTTTTTCACACGGAAGAATGAGTAACGGGGGGGGATGAATAATTACCTGTAGGTCCGTGTAGCTTTCCCCCCCACCCCCAATGGGCTGCTGTATGATCAGGTCCCGTTCCCGTGCGTCCAACAATGATGAAAATGAAAGCAGAAGAAAAAAAAAAAAGAACCGTGTGAACTTTTTGTCCCTTAAAATGTAGGAACCATCAAAGCTTCAGAAGAAAGGATGGTGTTTTCTGAGCGTCATCCTCCGAACACCGACCGAAAGTAGTCAGAGTGTGTGCCTCAGGTCCCGTGTGCGTCCTCGCTGAAGTCTCAGATAAGTCGCCTTGAAGTGAAGCTCACTTTTTATTCTGTCTGGCGGACGCGGTCATCTGTCCCTCGTGGGTTACTCCGCCGTGCCTGGGATGATAATAGAACACACTATTAGCACCCCTGAGGCGGAAAGTCCACTGAACTTAACTGACCATCACTTGAACGCCGTTTTAAGTTGTCTGCGCCCCCTCCTTTCCGTTACTCCATGTATCTATGTACGCAGTTACAGGAAGCGTTTCCCCCACTAGCACTTCCACTGAAATTCCCAATAAGCCCGGTAAAGAGCGCAGATACCGGCATCCTAGTACAAATACTCCAGTATCCTTCTTAAGATTCTCAAGAGGTCATTCAGAGCCACTGCGCATTTTACATCCATCATGGGAGTCGAAATACGATCGCACCGTTTGGGGTCGACTGTTAATTAATGACTCACAGTTTGTAAAGTTAATGCACTTTAGTTTGTGGTCAAATAACAGACTACAGACAGCACAGTCGAGGCTACAGAAGGTTTTGTCGTCACTAGAGATTAGTTTTTCTAGCCTACTGTTGCTGCTACAGCATTCTTAAAGTCAGAGTGTGTAATTGGCTCCCATGCTCCCCCCCCCCCTCAAATCTGACTGATCAGTGAGGCTGGAGCAGTTTACTGTGAAAAACACAGAGGGGAAAAAAAGAACATCATGCTGCAGAACTATGAAAGAAAAAAAGACTGCAGCGCCACAAGTTTAGAAAAATAGTCTCATTAAAGTTGCAACTCAAAATACGACTTCAAACTTTGTTAAAACAACACATTAGCGGGTGAAGCGCTCTTATGTCTCACCTAAATGTCCTTACCACTTTATATCCCCTTTCTATGTTTTCGTGTTTTCATTGCAAAGGCAGCGCGGTGACTGTGCGTAAACGTTGGTGCTGAAAGGACAGCGCGCACTGTCAGAGCTCAACTCCAAACCTCTTCTTTGAAAAGGCAATGCTGCGTATTACCCCCAGAGGTAATTTGCTCTTAATGCATTCCAGTATACGCGCAAACAGGTTTTCTCTTTCTGAAAACTGTTGTATTAAAGGACTGACACTGATGCCAACATGCGATAGTTTCGTTTTATTGTTCATTCGTGTTACTTTATTTTTTTATAGATTTGAAAGTATTCATCTATCTTATTTTTTCCTAGTGATTTCAGATTTTGTGCTGATTTCTGACAAGTGGAAAGCAGGGCAGTGGTTATAAGCATTGTATATTATAGTTTGGGGAGGCAAAAGGCATGTGAGAATATGTCCCATAAATGGTCCCGGCTCTGCAGTGTGCTACAGAGAGAAAGACAGTCTTGAGAAGACTCCTGACATCTAACTTGCACAAGGATGTGAACACATTATTCTAAAACAAGACAGTAAATTTGATCTTAATTGCAAATGCTTGAGCTTGATTGCAACAATTAAACCAATAATAATAATGATACAACTTGTAGTCTATTATTCTTTTAATTAAATGCAGTTATTTGACCATTCAAGATGTTTGTATAAGATTTTCCCCTAAAAATGCAAACTTAGCTGAATCTAACATTTGTCAATAAAGTCCCATAGAGAATATTTATTATTCTTGGTTTCACTGCAGTATTTTGTCATGAGGAGTAGCACAGTCAGCAGGGGGTGCCATTCTGCAATAACTGCACATTCAAAGCCTCCAAATGTTGTTCATGTACAGCAACAATAACACTTAGCCAGAAATTTTCTGGATTAGAGGCTTGAAATCCTTCCATATGGACGGAAATAGAAAAAGCCTTCACTGTGCTACATTAACCAACATGCTCGATTTACACCACAAAATGCAGTTAAAGGGCCAGAAATGCATAAAAGATCATCCACATCAGATGTTGTAAGTATTGCAGCCATGCAATTATATGACACAACTGCTACAAATTCAGTTCAGAAAACACAGACAAGCAATAATTTAAGAATAGATTTAATTGATTAGTATAGATAATAAATGGTTGATGCTTCCACAATTGACTGTATTCTTTGAAAGTTCTCCAAAAGGGTTAGTAAAGACAGATCAATAGAAATTGAATTTTTGCACTTTTCTTAACCCTGTTGGCTTTCTTCCTGTGACCGCTGCTGCTGGAGAATTCTGCTGAACAACATGTTGTGTACACTCTAAAATGTAACTAAATTAAGTCAACCATAAACGTTATATTGCTTTGTAAAATCAATGTCTTGATATCCATATGACCTTGTTTAACCTTGTTTTTCACCCCCAGCATTTGTATGACCTCTCTAAAGTTGGATACAGTCACATGTGAAACTATGTTGTCCAGTGTAAGACTATGAGTAATGTTCATATGCTTTTTTAATAAACCACATGTGGTAAACCTCACAAGTGCCGTTGGTTTCAACACACGGTTTGTCTCATTCCCCTTTCCCTCCTGAACTCTTTGAGATGTTCTTTTTAAAGAAGTTTTAATTAGTTTTGAAGTTGAGAATGTGGTCACTTTTCCATGAACGTTCCTCTTTCTTCCTGGAATGCTTGTTTCACTTCCTCAAAGGCATTTTCTTAATTATGTCAAAGAGCAAATCCTTCTCAAATGTTGGCCACAGCAAAACAACTGTCAGCAATCAAAAAATGTTGTAGTTATTACTTGGTTAGGGTCATTAATACCTACACAGCCGGTGGCTGTATCTTTTAAACTGACTGAGAAAATTCCTGGCTACAAATCCAATACCCTATAATTTGTGTTAAAAAAGTAAACTTTTACTTGGATTGTCTGAAAGGACTTGGTGTTTCACATAAAATGAGCAGGATTAACATCTGCAGACAAGGCATAGTTTATAAACTGGTGCTATTGATTTTTAGTTTCCCACCCAACAGTCATGAAATGGAGTCTTTGTCAACCTTATTTTCCACCACAAAATATTTGTGTCCTGAAACTGGTACATGGAAGACCTTCTCTTCATGTGTTTCCATTTTTATCTTTCACTACTTCTTAATCTTTCCAGTCATTCTTTTCTTCAGATGGTTGGCTTTTAATTTGCAATGACTACTTAATTCTACTACTCTAAAACTACTCTATTCCCGTTTTGTGCCACATCCTCACTTTCCATGGCCCTTTTGGTGCTATTCCTTACCTGTCCACCAGATGCTCTCAGACTTTTCTGATGACATCTAGATCCTGCCAATCCCATCTGCCCTGTAAGAGCCTTATTATCTCCACTTAAACTTTCCCCCTATCCCAACAATTGTGCCTCACTGCCTCATTAACCACTCTCTATACACCAATCCATTTATTTTTTTTCTTTAATGAGTTTATACTTGTTACCTTGCTGTTTCACAGTGTTTTCCTTCCTTTACCCATAGTATTGCTTGTTTCTTTATGTTTTTCTTCCACAATTGGGCCACCTTCCTTCACTATGTACCTACCAGTAGGTTATTTGTTTACAATACATCAATGAACTGCACCAATCCACGTGTTCTCTGCATTAGAGTCGTTCTGGCTGCCAGAACTAAAAGCAATGAAAGAAGAGCTGGCCGGCAATGGACAAAGCAGATGTATTTGACTACTGGAGATGTTTCATAACCATTTGTGCCCTTGCAATGACTCCAGCATTGATGAGCAATAGGCACCTTTTTCACTGGCACCCTGAGAGAAAGATGAAAGCCTTGGTTGAAAAATGGTTTGACATCAGTATAGGAATTTGTAAATGATTGAAGGCCTCCATGCCTTCATACATCCCAATACAACACAACCACCAACATTTCTTCGGAGTTTCCTCATTTTTTGTTAATGACTGATGCAGAGAGATGAGGAGCATGCTTCAGAGCTCTACTGATCTTATTTTCTTCCAGCTCCACATTCACAGATTTTTGTCATCACTGAACTAAGTAACATCACCGCATAAACCTCCATCTGGATACAGAAAAAGGGTTTTTACAATTCCCCCCTCACATCTGCAGTAGCTCTCCCTTAGAATTAAGAACAGACTTTAATGGGCAAATTGTTGAAGGTCCTGCTGAACATAAAAACAAAGAGCAAATTTACTGAAACCAAACATTTTAATGAGACTTGATCCATGAAAAGCAGCGAGAATTTAATGGAGGGGGGTAACGTCCCGGATCAGCTTGACTTTTGGAGTAAGCAGACCAAAATAGCGCCTAGATGAATGATGGAAGAATTAAAAATCATGGCCATGAATGGTTCAAATTTAACTATGCATAAAAACTACTTCTGAGCATGCCCGGACTTCAAACAAAGCTCGTTTTTGATTCCATTGAACTTGAAGTCAGTCATCTGCTGAAAAGCAATGTAGGCTTTTCATTGTGAGCACAGGAAAAATAAGGTACGTATTTACAGTTACATGTTCATGATGTATGTACTTGGGGATCTGTTTTACTGAAATGAATGGGCCAACATGTATGTAGTGTATGCTTCATTTTGTACATCCATGGGGGTGAACAATACAGGGGTATTTAAAAAATGTAAGTTGATTTTTGACCAAGGAGCTACTGATATTGAGTTAAAATGCTATATATCAGGTTATTAAAATGTCTGTATACTGTATATAAAATAGTTTAGCAAAATTAACTTCCACACTGTCAGTACGAATTTTCATGAAATTCATTAATCTTGGTAACTTCGTGAAATGTATTATTCAAGTCTGTCTACCACGTGTTAACACTCCTACCTTTAGGTGTCTGAAGCTGTAACCTTATATGAGCGAAGCACCTCAGTAGTAGCAGATCTATATATGCAGAGGAGCCAACTATATGTTGTCAGCAACTGTTTGTTAGACAGAGAGTCTACATCTGATACGTATACAAATCAGTGTCATGTCATCTTTATTGTTTTATGGTGATGCACCCAAATAGAAAGGAATTTGTGGGTTGCACCTTTTTGACAGAATATAAGCAGCACTGTTACTTTGTCAGCACTTTGTCAGTCAAGTGATTTGGAAGCGTGCTTGTTTGATGAAGTTGTCTGACCTCGGCCGATTAAATGGTGTTATAATCTCCAGTCTGTTTCACGATTTCTTCATTGGATTTATACAAACAGAAACAACCCCCACCAAAACACACGAATGTTGCAATTATCTTTTGCTTTTTGACCTCTGCTCTACTCATGTGCAGTCATGAAAAGACCATGCTCGATTTTTGTTGATATTAATTGAATATGGAGTTAAATTTGGTTTTTGGATGATGCGTCAAATGTATCAATCTTTTTATATTGTCTTTATTTGAATACTGTAAATAGAGCTGCTCTTAGTCCAGTCATATTGCAATCATTTAATCAATAAAACAATTCACATAATTCTTTGCTTTCTGTGTACTGATACATCTGTGATTTTAATCTTAAAATCAACATACTTAAATACAACTGTGTTAATGAATGGGTACCACAATGACCTTTGTTTTTAGTTTGATAAAGCTGGTTTATAATGTCTGGTGATACTTAAAGTATCTTAAAGGAACTGAAACAACCAGCTTTAAAACCCCCGTCGTTCAAGTAAATCATTAAGATTTAAAATATTGTACTTGTGTATTGGTGATATATTGGCCAACGTTTTAACCTAGTTCCAAAATGAAGATGTGTCGAAAATTAATTACAAAATGCAGGTGTCATAGGGCACAACAATAATCATAAACCTCCACAAAAAAACTTTGGCTAACAGGAAACATGAAGGCAAATGGTTGCTCTTTTCTGAGTTGATACACATTAGGATTCATTAAGGCTCATGTTTCAGACCACCTGACATTTGTAAATTCAATGCTAGCTCTGTTTAAGATCTGTTTCTGCTATAACAATACTCCTGAGAAATATATCCAGCTACTTGGCCGCTAAATGCTCTGTATGTTCATCTGCTTGTGGCTCACAGCGTATGTCTGCTGTTTGGTGCTGAGGTTAATGGTAAGAGGGCTTTTGAAGCTTGTTGTCTGTTGAAACAAAAACTACATTATTGATAAGAGAAAAGTTAACCCCAAAAAAAGAGAAAGTTATGGGTAACTGCAGCTACAAACTAAATGTGGCTAAATGGTACTGTGGAGATGAAGGGAATCCTGCAAGTGTTGATCCCCTCTGGATTGGTAAAAAGTAAGCCCTCTTATATTAAACCTAGTTATTTGATCCATTATTATCAGATAAATATTATGCATGCTTTGACACAATCTCACCTTTAGAAAAGTTGTAGGATTTCAAGACAAGTGGCCTTTTTCTTTTAGAACGACTGTGAGCAGAGTACTATAATAAAACGTCTAGTTAAACGTTATATTGAACAGAGAGCAGAGCGGTAGGAGAGCTTCTTCTGCTTGTGGACACATTGAAATGACCCCATTAAACACTTTTGTGTCACAGGTTATTTGAGTTCCTGTCTGTTAGGGTAAGCTTGTAAAATCATTAAAAACAAACTGTTGTAAGTAGATTCAAACATACAGCTGCAAGAAAAGCACGTGCAAACTGTTGTTCACATGTTGCACAATAAAATATTTTTTGTGATTGGTCACCACCACCAAGACATACTGTAAATGTCATGCAGGGAACTAAAAAAAACACATACAAATTAATTACACTCAAATTAACTGCACATGCTCAAGCACTTATTAGCGGCAATAACTTTTATATTTTTTCTCCCCCCAATTGAGATTTATTATATAATTGCTTTCTAATAGGAAATCAAAACCACACCAACCTCCCCCCCTACTGATTGGAGGGAATCCATAAATGCAAAACATTTGCTCTGTGTAGGATACAGATGTTCTTTATTACATGTTGGGGCCAAGGAAAGTAAAGAGAGAGCGAAAATATTCTTCTATAACATTTGGAGTCTTCAGACAAACCCGTGTCCTCTGTTGCGTTATGGTTGAAGAAGTGTATAGAGTTTACAGGGCTGTGGTCAGCACAACTTATGCAATCTCTATCTTTCTACCAACCTTGTACCCCCTTACAAGCTGCAGCCTTTGCTCTGTGCTGTTTGAAGGACTTTTCAGGTCAAGTCTTGTAATCAGAACTGTCTCGTTTCAGTGTGTCCCACATCATCAGGGTCGAAAACGTACAAATCATGTTAGATAAGACAAACAACATTTGAATCCAGACACTTGACTCCAACATTGAACTAGCATGATGGATGAAATTTTCTGTTGCAACGCGGGAAGTATTATTTCCTTTGCATCATAGCAGATTAGCTCACCGCTCAGGAATGGAGTTGTAACTATCAGAGTTGCAAAAAATGTGTGCAGTTTTTGCAAAGGGAGACCTTCAGCAACCACTTACTGGGGACAACCCTGCTGCTCGATTTGACATTTTTACTGTTGACAAGGAGAAAGGGGTTTAGGTTGGCTCAGTCAACTAGTATGTTAGGCTCTTGCTGGAAATTTAAGAAGAGGCGGTTTTCTTTCTGCAAACTTGAGAAAGAAAACCGTGAAACAGTCCTCCTTGAAACATCTGCACAACAGGAGGATGTAGTTTGTCATCAGGGTCACACATGAACTGAAGGAAAAACCTGAACAAGGGAGTGAGAACCATAACAGACACAAAAGATTCCACATGTGATACTGACATGATTTATATTCAAGTAATCCTGGTGATATGTACAAATAAAATATTTTAAAGATAAGAGCACCTCTAGGAGGCTTTAAGGATCACTTTGAAAATGTTTGGCAACCTTTCATGACAAATCTGCTTGAGCAGCAGATTAGAGTGTTGCTGACATCTGCAACATCTGCAATGGAAATTGTTAACTGTAAATTGCACGCGCACATTTAGTTTAGTCGTCTGTCTGTACATTTTTTGTTTCTTTTCCAAAATATGCTGAGCCTTTTTTGTTGTGTGATTGTAAATGTCCTTTGCATTCATTCACTTCATAACATATTGGAAACCCTTTTTAAGTGTATCAGGGATGGACCTGATACCACTATTGAAACATGTAAATGGATCCAAGAAGCACTTAGGTGAAAAAAGCCAATCGTTCAAATAGCTTCAGGAGGTGAGCTGCATTCTCGCCAGTTGTTATATTTAAAAAGTGTAAATGCATCCATCAATTCTTCCACTAATAGGAAATGTTAATCTCCCACAGACTGTGGAAAAAGCCTTTACGAGACCTGTCCTCTGGGATAATGGCAGCTGAAGGTGAAATTACACTGAAATTAGCCATCGTTTGCCCTGTCTCGGTAAAGCCACAATTTCAGCCTTTTCAGCACACACTGTGCGATTTAGTTCAGTCTGTACGTGAGAGGGAGAGGCTTGAATGAGACGCTGAAACTTTGGTTCTCTCTTGGCGCTGCATGACTCATCCATGTGTTTATGTGTTTTCTTTATGAGAAGTGTAAACGGCGGCCTGTGAGTTCAGCAGTGCAAAAAACATATTTCTCTAAAGGGCTGTGGGAGAAACGTATTTGGTCAGATGAGTCATCCTAAAGCATACGCTAAACCATTAGTTGATACAAAGGTTCTCCTATTTCAAAGCGTATGAGCACTTTCACTTTGTACACATCTAGCACATCAATTCCTTTGTGGCTTTTGAGGAGTTTTTTTGTTCAAGTTTTGCGACCATAGTTGATCCTATTTTGTCCCAATCCAAATCCTGCTCTGTTACCACCCCTTTAAATCTTCAGTGAGTAACTTTTTTTGTCTATTATGTTGACCCCTGTGGATAAAACTTAACCTCCTTTCTCTTTTGTTAATCTTGTTCTTTATGTACTGTATGAGAAAAAAAAATCAAGCCCAATTAAGCCCCTAAACGTTAATCATAACAGCAATTATTTAAAAGGAAAGTGCCCATAGGTAAACAAAGACTGCAGAATTTAGAAGCAAAAAAGGCTTTTAAAAAAGGTCACAAAGGTCAGAGTAATAGATAAAAACCCACTCTAAACCTATGAAACATAGACAAATCTTTGGTCCTTGACAAGCCATTAAACTGGAAAAGAAAAGGAGGGTCTTAGGAGTGTTTCATTTTCAGATTGATTTAACTCTGATTGATGATGAGACACCAGTTTGGAATAAATCTTTTTAGGATGTTTCCAAACAGGGAATTGTCTCTCCCTCACTCTCTCATCTGTTTGTGTGATGTTTGAAGTGACTTTCATGTTTTGATATGTCACACCTCATAATTTACTCTGCCTTAGACATGGGCTGTTTTGATGTTCAAAAGGTTTGCTTGTTCAGAGCAGATATGAATTGCTTTCTCCTTAGCCAGATCGGCTCCATCATTTTATGGGTTCCTCTTTGGCCCAGCTTCACCCTGCCATAATGTTTTGTTAAACTCTGGCTAGAAGTTTATCCATAAAGCTGCAGACACGAAAAAATTGCACAGAAAGCATTTCATCCTTGCCAGAGGGCTTTATTGGGGTGAATGTGAAGGCTATTTACATTATCAGTGATAATTGAATATTAATCTTATAGAGCCAAGGGTGCTAAACTGCTTGGTTTCCTCACACAGTGCTTAACTGACCATTCTAATTTCAGACAAACAATCTACCACTATGCAAATAAAGATTGATTGATTGATTGATTGATTGATTGATTGATTGATTGATTGATTGATTGATTGATTGATTGATTGATTGATTGATACCAGCTCCACAACATCACTCAAACATAAGTTTGTTCTGAAGTAGTAAATTATATATTTTGGTATTAGTTCCCGAACTATTTTATATGTAAGGATCGTATCTGATATGATATGATCCAAGCTTAATTGCTTGGTCAAAATAGGTCAAATGGAAAAAAAATTGCGTCGCTTGATATTTTCTTTGGTGGCAGTCAAATGCCAAACCCAAGGCTTTGTGACACAGCTGAGAAACCAAAAGGTGAAATCATGGTGACTACGTCTACAATGGTCTTTGTCTGATCAATAATCAATACCTTTAATGTTCTTAAGGGTTAAGCTTGTACATTGCTAGCTCATTCAACAGAGAGCTACGTTTCTACTAGCTGTGTCCAGTGTACAAATAGTTCCTTGGAGCTTCCTTGGAAAAGATGCAACACCTGATAGCTACACAGGCCAACAACTCAAGCTGCACTGACTTCACACTTGACATGCATCATTATCAATCACGTGACAACACTACCTTCCAATTTGCCTTCTATTTAAGCTGCAAGATTTCCGGTCTCTCACTCTGCTCTCTCATTTCCAGCTCTAACCTGAATCAGTACTGTGCTCCTGCTTTCAGCCCCACCACCAGCATCCACCCATAGTTTTCAGACTGGGGGGGTTTAATATACGAACAGAGTTCGACAGGGGATTCTTGTAGTTAAAAGTCAGATCATCAGCTAAATACCTTGACCCAGGTGTAACCAGTGGGACCCATCCACAGATCTTGGTGGTCAAGTGGGTAATTACTAGCTCAATTAATCAGATATGTATTAAAATGCCAAGGCCATTCAAGGATTAAAAGCCAGCAATAAATGTTCAAGTTTAGAAATGGAAAAGAGATGGCTTGCTTTTAGACACCACTGTTCAGGTCAAGCTTGAGCTTCAAAACTATCCATAAAAATAAGTCAATTTGGAAGAAAAGATTCCCTGTGTTTAGGGCTGAGTGTGGCAAGGACTTAATGTTAAACAAAGTAGCAAATGCCTCAAATGATCATGGTCATGTTTATTGTTAGAAGAAGTAGAAATCCAGAACAATTTATCCTTGACTTATTTCTGTATACTCATGAGCTGGTTTGATGACAGAAAATCTCACTAAACAGTGTTCAAGGAAAGTGAAAATGTATAGTTTTTTGTGTCTAAAATGAACATTTGTTTTTGAGGTAAGTGGTGCATTTCATGAACTGTTTAATATTAAGTAAATAAGTTGATTCGAGCAGTCAATAGTCCAACATTAATAAATTTACCAGTCATTTTTTTGTTTTGTTTTACTTCTATTCTATTGATTTGAATTGTGTCAAGGTCTGGACCTCATGTTCTCCCAGGCATGCAGCTCAAAAACAAAATCATTAAGAACAAGGAATAATCTTTTCCTAAACGAGATCCTTGTGTTCCTAGACTTTTGGCTGACTCTGACTCTTTTGATCATCTGTTAATTACTCCTAGCCTCTTTATGCATGATAAATCTTTATGTGTATTTGCTTTTATCAGATTATTTACCTGCTGGGCGCACGTATGCGACCCCTGTGCCGGAACATCAGGTGTTGGAACTCTTCCTCGAGCCTGCAGAGATGATTGGGATCTTGTCTTTGGCTGACAGTGAGCACATGTTTGCTGCATGCTATTAATTGAAATGGCTGGATTCTTTTATGCCCAACCAACTTTGAAGTTTATCCCAAAGCTGAATAAAAAGGCAAAGAAGCAAGACAGTGAGGGTGTGATGACTTAGAGCTGCAATGAAGGTTTTGTTGGTTTAGTCTCGCTGACAAATGAGACAACACTGTGGAATTTGTTTGTTTGGCCAAGATGCTGCAGTGTCTCCCATTTTCCAATTTCCGCGACTGAAGATTTGCCTTGTTTACTTATTCAAGGAAGTAGAAGAGATGACAGAGGGACAAGAACACTTTGCTGAGGTAATTCCCCACACTAAAAGTGAAAATGGGAGCATCTGGATGGTATTTCTGATCTCATAGGTCTCGCTTTTCTTTGGGTATCCACACAGGATTAGTCATGCCACATCATCTGATCCATCATCTCCAGAAGGTAAGATAACTAGGTGGTCTTTGTACTCTGCAAAAAACTTAAAGGAAAAGTTCCGTATTGAAGTGGGGTAGTAAAAGTCAGTATGTTTAAAGTTTGATACAAAAGCACTTGTATGGGGGTATTACCTAACGTAGTGTATGTGGTCTAACAAAACGCCAACATCTCTTAAGCTTGTGTTAACCACAGACCTTATTTCAGGAGTCTAACCACAAACCCATTCAAAATCCGTTAGACCCCATGGCGCTCAAATGCTAACTTACTTCCGGGTTTTAGGACTCATTCCTGTGGCGTGGTATAGGGAGGTTGGATTTTCCCTGCACAGTTGTGTCTCCGGAGTAAACACCATTAGTTGGCTTTCTGTGTTTTGTTAATTAATGAAAAACTCAGTTGTGTGTGTGTTTTGAAAATTTATTTTGTGACTCCTTCTATTACCCCTCTGTTCATTGATTCCCACTTCTCGTTTGTTTTGGGCTCCAATTTATGTTTTGTCTATCACTTTGATAGAATCAGTGGGTGGTTTTGGGGGGGCTGTGTTCTGCCACTTTTAGGAAACCAAAGGCCCACTTATTTGGTACTATTTTACAACAAGTTGAGTGTTTTGTCAGTTCCCTGACACTCAACCCCAGTCATTCATATTTTTTTACTGGGGGAAAACATATATATATCACTGAGACAACTCCACGTCTGCACACATCATTGTCCTAGAGGAGATTCTGCAAAACCCTGCAAAATTATCCCAACACTATATTCTTGCTAAAGGGGAATACTTCACCCTTCTATCAGGAAAGCTAGCGCTAAATAAAATATAAATGGGTTAACCCTAACTAAACTTGCTAAGAGGTTTTATGTCTCCCTGTTGTCTGTCTCATCTGTTTGTCTTCTGTGTTCTCTTTTTCATAAAAGTATCCTCCTTGTTTTCACATTTGATTTTATGTGGTGTCTCTTCTTAAAACGGCTGACCTCACAAGCTGATCTTCTACCAAAGTAATGTTTTCAAAACATTTGGGACTAATGTGATGTTAAAACATTGTGCCAAAGGCTGGCTGAGGTTGTCAGTGTACTGTCAGAAGTTTGTGTCTGTATTTGGCATCTGTTTCCCCCTGCTGCTTATTCAAGAGTAGGCTATTTTATTTTTTAAGATTTATCTTTTTGTGCCTTTATTAGAGAGACAGGACTGTAGGTAGAGTCTGAAATCTTGGAGTTAGAAAAGGGAATAACATGTGGCAAATGAACCACAGTTCAGATTTGAATGATAGGATGCCTGCCAAGAGGACAGCAGCCTCCATACATGGGACACGCAAACTAACCTGGGCCACTGGCACCCAAGACTAGGCTATTTCAATGTTTTATTTGATTGTTGTTATGGTTTCTCATTAATCAGTATGTCATGTGACAAAGCCAAATACTTTAATCTGATAATTGCCTTTGTTATTGCCATGTGGTTAGCCTGCAACTCCAGCTACTTTTTTCTTTTCCTCCTTCATTGGTGCCTCTGAAAGCTTTGCTTGTACGTTTAGTTTCATTTGCAGCTCAGATAGGAGCATACATGTTATTTATTGTAATATGTTTGTTACGTTAAAATACAGACTTTATTTACTATCTGATATAAAAGTCAAAGTCATATTTGAGTCAGAGAATCACAGACACAAAACATTTCTCAGATCGTCATAGTATTGACTTATGCAACATAACCACAGTCAGATGAATACAAGCTCATAGACATCATGCATACAAACTCAGAGGAGTAGTTATCCCACAGTTTACTTTTACTTACTCTTAAATATAGCTCCACCACATCTACACATAACCAAGGATTGACTGCGCAGTTAGCAATGCTAATTGAAGCTGCATGATGCCAGTTTAACTCTCGGTCATGTCTTTAATTTCACAACCTCACAGAACCTAAACATTCTGTGATACAAAGAACTTCTGGTGAGTGAATACATTATCATCATACACCCAGGACAAGCACACAACATTAATGAGGAGCTTTGTGGCTGCCTTTACGTTGCTTACTTGCTCACACAACAGGCTAAAGTATGTTTTTTTTTCAGCCCTGTGTGACGCACGACAGAGTGTCCATGTAGGTACTCAGGTACTCACTATGTAATACGTTCACTGTTTATAGCTACCCCATACAGCCGCAGTTAAAAAAATCTGGAATATCCTTTTAAAAGCTGTGCTGCATTCTGTTTTATATCTCGGATACAGGGGAAGCTCAGTGTTTGAAAATGTTTAAGAAAGTGAGAGTTTTGTAAATGGATTCCTCCTGGGAGATTAGATGTTATTGTTTTTATTGGATTACATCAGAACGTGTGCTCCAGCATGAATCCATATGCTGAGCCTGGAAGAAGACAGTCAAATGTTCGAAAAAAAAACTTACAGTAACTATTCCTATAGAGAAATACAACTGAGTGAGATAATAGTTAAATTCTTTGAAAATTCTTGCTTGTCAAGAGTGTGTTCTCAAGAAATGACCTCGCCATTGCTGTACGGAAAAGGCACTTAGACATGGATCAGTTACTGCAGCTGGAGCCATCGAGAGGGAGACAATTCTTTGGAATAATGGTAGTGCATATGCCATTATCTATTACTGCATCATGAAATAATTTCTATATATGATCATAACATTTACTTTATCCTTTCCTTCATGCACTGGAGGGGCCAGACGTTATCCTCACCTGAACTATGGACTAATTACTGAAAAAATACAAAAGTATGCCAGAAATATTTGCCAGATCAGTGTGATGTAATAATCCTCTGACAGTCTATAGCTACAGTATGTTTCATGTGACCCTGTTGGAGGGATTATAGATAGCAGCAAAGCACGTTATTTCTAGCTGGCCCCTTCAGTTAAGGGATTTTTATTTTCTGAAACTCTCCTGGTCAGCCCATTGATCTTTGACCGATTTTCCAACTTTTTGTAGTCTTTTTGCATCTGTCTGCATGGTGTTTTATATGATTAATGGTCCAGTGGAGGTATTATTTACATGTGTTAAAAATAGTGCTTTAAAAAAAAACCTTGAAAATGATAACCCACCTAAATCCAAAAAAGGTATTTCGCCTCATAGCTTAAACATTGTTTTTGACAAATCTCATGAAAAGCCACAAATTAACAATGTCAGTCTAATTGTAATGTGTTACAACCCTTTCCAGAATTTTTCATAGATTATAGGATGGCAGAAATTATTTTTGACACAAAAGTGCAATTGGCAACAACATGAAGGATTAGAAAGGTTTAAAGCCAGTTAACCCAGTTTTATAAATTCATAGAAGGAATAAGACGCTGGACACACTTGACATTTCCAACATCGTTTTTTAAACAATGTAGTTTCAAGCAGGAAGATTGTTCAACTCGTTTCTTTCACGCAACCTTCTTCACCCTCTGACTAGCTCTCTTCCTTCTTCTCCAAGTACTAAACCAACCAGTTTTCGCCACAACATCTGTTGACCAATCATCTGTAATTCCTTTAAGGTTCTTTTCTCTTCCGCTGTCAGTTTGTCATTTCAGCTTGAGTGTTACGACCCTCCTACCCGCCAGTCACCTCCATTCATGTCCTTAGTGTTCACATCCAGCTCCTCAGCTCTTCCTGCATCATTTAGGGTTTGAGGCCCTAACACACAAGTCTAATTGTTGTTGCCTTATGATTATAATTTCTAGGGGTTAGAAATTGACCTTAGGAGTAGAGTTAGGCCTAAATCGAATGTTTGCATTCAGCAGTTTAAATGGTTGTTGGTGCTTTATAAACAAACTTGCCTTGCTGTAAAAATAATTGATTACAAATATGAACATAAATGAAATTTAAAGGTTAAGTGATAAACTTTGCTTGTTTAGCTATACTATTTTGACCATACCCGTAGTGATGTTTTATGAGTTTCATTAATATGCTTGTCATGTTAAGAAAATGGTCAGTCTGGCAGCAATGACAGGATTCTATCAAATGAAATGGCACTTTAATCAAAAAGGTGTATATTCATATGTTCCATCCTGTATTTATCTCTTAGCTGTGTAGCTCTTCTTCACAATAAACTGTCCTGTAAATAGCCAGACTACAAGTGATCCTCATTCTTTATTTCCAAAAGCCATCAAGAGTCCTCAGTCAAGACATTTCCCTTCAACCCTTTCCTGTCATGGATACCATTCTCCATAGTCACATGACCAGTGTCTGCAGTATTCCTGTTACATCTGCTCATCCTGATGACAAAGTGGGAAAACCTGATCTCGAGCCTGAAACATGATATTTTTTTGTGGCGGGATGCATCCACAGCAATGATATGCGCCCACAAGTACAGAAAACAAACACATTTATCTGGTTTGACAAATAAATGCAACATAAAATTGTTCCAATGGTATTTCTGTGTTTTTCCAACACGTTGCTCTGCTATCTATCAGCTCAGTTGGCCAAATCAAAACTGACTACTTAACATATTTGAAAAGAAAAATAAATACAGAAATAGCCAAGTGAAGCGAACAAAAATCTGAAGAGAGACGCTAAAAAAACAAATGGGAGAAGGAAAAAATGTTGAGAGGGAAGGCACAAAATAAGGAGCAGTGATAGAAAACAAGATAAGGGAAGAGGGGAATGAGGACAGACGGTTAAAGGGCATTATTGTGTTTAATCGAGGCATAACTCCATGTTTCAATGTAAAACACAAGCTATTGTAAAGATGGTTGGAAGTCATGAATCCTGACAGCTTGAAACTGATGTGTTTAGTGCAGTTAAAGTGCCTTTAAATAGGGCTTCACCAGTCATAAAACATAGGAAACTGACAGGAACAATATGATTAGGATTCACAAAGACAAAATACACACACGATTTGTTAATATTTTTCTGTGTATACTTATTTTAACCATCTCCTGTCAATGCAGTAATAGCTTCTCTTTTAGCAGGCCGCACATCCATCTAAAAACTCCCTATCTACCTATCTATATATGATATAATCCAGCACATTTTCAAGCCGTACATTTAGTTATCATAGTTTAATAAGATTGGAGAAGATTTAGTACCCGTATTTCAAAGACTACAACTTTCCTTTCCCTTCCAGTGGCCTCACCCTATTTGAACTTTGAAAGAGTTTCAAAAGAAATAATTGTCCTGTGGCATCTCTCAAGAAAATAAGTTAAAATCATTTTTAAAAAGGACAATAAATAAACAGCCCATAATGTGAACTTTCATTCAACTCACATAACTTAAGGAATATCACCAGTCCGCTTCCAGCCCCCAGCACCGCTGAGAAAACACTAATCAAATGAACAATTACTTTTTAAAGAAAGGTCTGTCCGTTTTTATTAATTGTTGTTTTTTTTTCCAGAAGATATACACTTTTATTATTCTATTCTTTACATACTACTTAAGACCTTTTTATGGAGATTTTTATCCATGCCTTGTGGTTGATGTTTTGGGATATTGTCATTGAGGGAAAACTGATCAAATATAATTTCAGGTTTACATGAAAAATAAAAACTTTGTGGCCCCTAACAACTCTAGAGTATTTTGGCATCCCTCAACGGTCTATTCTAAGTCCTCTTTTATTTTCGTTTTAATCTTTTTTTCTCAGTATGCAACCATGGTCCACTAGAATATAAAGAATTTAGATCGTGAAATAATGCAAAAATGCAAACTTAAAATATTGAACCGTGCAATGCTTTAAAATGTTTGCCTTATACTTTCATTTTATGCAAGATACAAGTTTTGTTATATGTTTCCATACAGGTAAATACATTCTGTTTAATTTTTTTCCCGCACTGCAGATTATCTATTTCAAAATGTTAGACTTTGAGCTTGACATAGAGGTCTATGTCAAGCTCAAAGTCTAAAATTTTGAAATTTGGCTTATTTTTTGTTTGCCACCTGTTGGTGAACATATTGCCTTACATAGAAGCGTCTTAAAGGACCACTACAGAGTGCAGAGATTTGGCGCTTTCTTCCCTCTCTTTAAAGAAAAATGAATGAGATGCAAGTCAACTTGTAAATTTCCCTCCTTGTGTCACAACCTTATCCACTCCTCAGTATCAAAGGATATCACTTTGGTGTATGTGTACCACTTTAAACTACAAAGGCTGAATTGAAACATAGGACACAATAATACAAGGGAGTAAACTTAAGACACTGAATCACATACAAGAATTTCAGGGAGTAACTTGTCATTATTTACTTTAGTTGGGTTATGTATTATCCATTGGAACAAAGGCGTATCGACCATGTGCAGCTAAGGTAACGATTTATCTGTACTAGTTTCACCTAATGATGTGCTTGTTTTGGATCGTAAATGCTACTTAAATGATTTGGGAAAGTTTGAGCAGAAGCTTGGTTATGCTCTGCCAGTTTTATTGATTTTTTTTGCTGCCATCAAAAGCATTCAATGATAATTGAAAATGACACACTATGTCTAGACTTTTTAAACCTCTGGCCACACAGTTATATCAGATGATGATTTTTGAAAAGCCATTGAGTTTAAATTCATTAAAGTGCTTTCCAGCCTGTCACCAAGACTGATTCAAGTTTAACAAGTGTCAGATTACACTTACACACATTTGTTATCTAAGATTTTATTTAAAATGAGTGCACTCAAAGAAAACGTGACCAGTTTAAGCGAAACATTAATGCAAGAGTATAAGTACATTTTAATATAAAATCAAAACAATTTTTATTTTTTTAAAATATTTTTTGGGGGGCTTTTTGTGCCTTTATTGGAGAGATAGAACAGTGGATAGAGTTAGAAATCAGGGAGAGAGAGGGGGGAATTACATGTGGGAAAAGAGCCACAGGTGGGATTTGAACCTGGGCCGCCCACTTGGAGGACTACAGCCTCCATACATGGAGCACGCATTAACTACTGTGCCACCAGCGCCTCCACATAAACAACCTTTCACTAAAAAACATCCAGAATGTTTTGTCTGAGTGATCAATGACGGTCCAAATTACTGATTCACCACCTCAGAGTCTCTAATGAGATCTTGTTTTGTTGTCACAATCATTGTGTGGGATGGTTTAGTTTTTATTATTTCATCTCATTCATTAACATCAATCCATTCACTGGTCCTCCGAGGTAATGGCTATCATTGCTGGTAGAAATATTTTGCATGTGTGAATGGCTTTGAATCTCTGAAAATGATCATGAATCATCCAGGCCTTAATTATCTACGCCTGTCTCTTAGAAGTACCCTTTTTATACTCCCAGTTTTCAACAGCTAATAAGGTATGAGAAAAATGTAGGTGGCTCCTATTCTTGTTAGAGGAATATGACTAATACTTACTCTCGCTGAAACCACTACTTTCTTTTATTCTTCCATAATTAATGCAGCACTAGATAAGAAACTAAAAGATGGTGTGGACACATCAGAGGTCGGACCTCTTCCGATGGGTTTTTTGTGTTGGACAGCCCTCAGTAACAATAAGTGATACTTTTCCCACAAGTTAATAGCCGAACTATATTCTGGCTTCTCTGTGTTTGCTCTTATTGTCTATTTTAATTTATTTGTCGAGAAGATATAAAAAACCTCCACAATGTGCACTGGAATCCCCACCAGTGCAAACCCAACTAAAACATCTTTATTTATTGATAAACAGGTCGAAAAAGGGAAGTACACAAACATTAAACTTCAGGAAGCTAGGTAAATACCAACTGTTATGAGAGGATGAATAATGCAATGCAACAAGAAAGAAATAAAAAATGTATTACCTCAGGCACAGATATATATCTGGTGTTATCTATACTGTTGCTTTTAGACTGATGGCTCATAAAGCCTGAATGGCGGGTAAATGATAGTTATTCTGTTTATTTCCTCTACCAACTCAGCGCCACTTTCAGTGTTTTGAAGATAATCTTTATTTTTAATTAACAAGGGGTTAGACATAAATATAAAACAACAGAGCATCTAAAATATGAAATAGTCCAGTTGTTAAAATGATTGTATGAAGGTATTTTTGATATACATTAACTCTTAATCCTCTGAGCAGCCGAGACAGATAAAGTTTGTCTCGACTGTTGGGGCAGCTGAGACCTCCACAGGTCCTCCCAGTTAGATGTTCTTAAATCGTTGCCAAAAGTAAAGACAGTCACATAGACAGTAATGTTAAAAGCAGAACATTGTTCACTTAGCTTGCATTTAAACTCACAGATGATGTGGGAAGATGCCACCACAGTTTTGGCGTCTCGTCAACTTCTAGTAATTTGTCAGACTAGCCAGTTTTCCACTGATTTAATCAAATAGGAAACTTTAGAGTTTCCTCCCTAATACATTTACATTTAATTTGGAAGGGGATGATTATGTTCTTTGGAGTTAAGGCTATCTTCACATATATTCACCTTTTTTTAAATCCCAAAGCTGAACCACTTACAGAAGTTTGTTGACCTGTTCATTTTAGTACTTAATGAATTAGCATCTTTCCTTTTTCTCAAAATGTCTTTTTCCAGTAGTCCATCCCTCATTTCTGTTTCCTCCCCTCCTGTTGTAGATATGTGGAGTCACTCTGTGCCCATAGATCAGGGGCCCACAAAGAGGAGACTTTTGTCTGGGAGGATTAAAGAAAGTGTCACGTCACACAGACAAACTGTCTATCCAACCGGGTCTGACAGTGTCTAAAAGTCAGAGAAATAAACATGTGAAGATTTAAAAGATGTATGCCCACCGTTTTTCAGGCATGGAAAGATAAAGGAAAGATATATGAAGTGAGAAGAGAGGTATTAAAGGACAGGAGCCGACGTCCAATGATGGAAGATTTACCTTACATGATTTATCACAAGAAAGTTCCTTAAAATCACATCCGTAATGTACATCTCTGTCATTTCGGTGATTTATATGGCACATTTATTCTAATGATCAATAAATAAGTCCGTTAAATAAGCTCATTAATGAAAGAGGCCTTTTGTTATTATCACTGCTTATGGTTGCTACACTATGGCAAAACTCATTCCATGTAGTTTTTGGAGCAAATAGCAATCAAATTCAGTGTTTTCAATATTTCATCATCATAATGATTCAAATTAAGATGTTGCCATTTTCTGAGCACTGAAAGTTCTTTACTCCATGTCACTATAAAAAAGGAACACACAACTTAGCAGGCTCCACTGAGGAAGATCATGTGATTTGTATTAAAAGGGTTTTTGCAGTGAAGAGGTGAAATGTTGCGCTGTTTCCAATGTCAAGGCCTGCTCAAAATAGCCCCATGTACAATTATTTTCATTTTTTAAAATACTTTTTCCTTTGTGGATGAAGGAAAACTAACACAACTCATGAAGTGACATCGCAATGGTGTCTTGTGATAGGATGATGGACTCATGGACTAATTTCTTTGTTTTTCATTTCAGATACACTCCAGTGCTTTGTTTCCACCAAACTGATCCAAACTTCTTGCCTGTCCCTGTCAGAAGCTACAATTCTTCTATGTCATTTAACAGCATCTCAGTTAGGTAGAGAGCAGTAGACAAGATGCTCTATGTTTTGTTTAACGGAACATTTTGTCATATGGACTGAGACCACATTATGTAAAGTCCTTTGCTGTTTGAACTCATAACACCAAAGTAAATAGTCCCTTTAGGTATCAATAATAGATACAGGTTAAAGCACAGGTTAACACAATGCATGCAGACAGAAATGCATACTGTAAAGGCTGTGGTATGGAGAATCATTAACTGAAATGCATCAATAATTCATGACTAGGGGTGATGTACGCCTTGGTTGTTGCGTGTCTGTCTCTACAATAATGTCTTTGTGTTTCATCTGAGTCATCACACGTCGTCACAGGCCTCATAGTATCAAGACAATGGCTTTGTTTTATCTAATTAGCGATGACATCATTCCTGCTGCCTTCATTCATCTACATTTTGATAGAAAGTTACGGTGACCGCTTTGCCACAAATTCTATTATCTTTGAAATTCTATTACAGCATCTGCGGGGGTAAAGCACACAACCAATATTTTTCTGACCAAGAACATTAGGTGCGATGTTGGATGTAAGAGCTTCAGGCAAGGACTCGTGCAATTTGTCAGCCTGCACTCTTTTTCTGTTTCTGTGTGCATAGAATGATGAATGTGTGAATATATTGTTTGAGGAAGGAGACAGTGTCTCGTCTTCTTTTTTAAGTTGTGACTATTTTTTCTTCTGTAGAAAAAAAGAAGAAAAGTGCATTTTCTATCCAGCCTTTAGAGTCCCAGCATCCCTTTCTCATCTCTCCTTTCATCTCCGCCTCAAGCAGAACAGCCTTTGTACTGTCGGGAGGTGTTGCAGGTTATGCAAACACCTATAAACTACAACACTCTGTCATGTAGATGGAAATTACCCCAGTGACAGAAATGTCCATGCAGGGGCAACATCAGGAAGAGACGGTCTCCTCATCTCAGACGGAAACCTCTGCAAACATGGTTGCTGACGCAAAACATGAGTCAGTGGTGGGGAAGACAGGTCTTCACAGTCATTTTCTGACCAAAGTTAAAATAGTTCAAAAATAATTGTTTGACAAAACTATTGCTGTGTAATAATTTCATACCAGAAATGTAAACAGAGCAGATTAGAACATTATGATTCACTGAAACAATGGAGGAGAAGAACTAAGGAAACATGGTGTCTCAGATATTACCATCACATCTCAGAGGCCTGAATTCAAGCTCTTCATGGCGATCCTCTCCGTGCCCAGACATTTCTCAGACCTGTGGGTGTAATCTTCGCCACAAGTGAGACATTTCTGTAATTTTCTTGGTAATGGGTTGGCAAACTTGACACAATCTAAGCCTGATGTGTTGTTGAATCTGGTATTGTCCTGCAAAGATAATAAACAGACACTGATTGTGAAAGACGGATTGAGATCAATTATGGGATAAAGTTTAGCCGATCTCCAGATGGATTTCAAATGTCTGTTTGTGTGAATTTAAGTCATGCCAATTGAAATTGTTTTCCAAAATTTTTTTACAACTTCTGAAATGAATAGTGACACGTTCAGAAAATAATCTGGATATAATTTAATTTTGACAAAACCAAACAAGGCCATTAGTGACAGATGATGTGCACGTTGTTGCCCTTATTTTAGTACATTTTTCACAGCAAAGATTTTCAGTGGGTGATACACTTACATATGTCCTGGACGAATTCAGCGAAGACATAATAATACATTTGATATTTTATCTAAAAAGTGCTTTTCAGGTACTCAAAGACACTGTACACAGTTGAAAGTTAAAAGATCAAAACAGCATAGTTTATGAACAAACAAACAGACAAACAGCACATTACACACAGGTCAAATAAAAAAAAAACGCAGCACAATCACAAGGTGAATCTTGAGTAGTGATTTGAATGTGGACGGGTCAGTGCAGAAATTATTATGTTTGGGGAGTGAGTTCCAGAGGAAGGGGGGCTCTGGCAAAAAGACACTTAAGAAGTTATGCTTCCTCCTCCACACAGTTGCTTAAACATGGTTCTAATAATTGATTTCTCTGTCTTTTAAACTCAGACATAAGACTTTAAAAAAGAAAACACCTACTGACAGAAATAGACAAAGCCAACAACAGTATTAACAAATGTATAGAAACAGACATGAACAACAACACTGACTTATACACACATATCATGATCTTGAATAATGTTTTACCATAAGGGGGGAGAAAGGGGAAAGCTTTCTGGGGCCCAGTTGCACGGGCAGTTAAATGTAGCCTTTTTCAAAATATAAACCCACTCTTCTTAAAATGATATGAACCTTTTTTTGTGTAATGTTTCCGACGTTAGCGGGCCGAGGGAACTGAACTGTTATGCCAGTTATGTCAGAATCAGTGCAGCCATTCCAGGTCCTGCACAGAGTTACAGTAGGATGCCAAAAGAGAAAGAAGAAGAAAATGAGGGAGCTTGCTCGGACAACAAACTTATTTCAGTCAAAGGCTGATGGGAACCTTTATATTTATATTGTGCAAAATGCTTTTTAGTGTTAAGTGGTTGTTTTGATTATGAATACAATTTTACATGTTTAAATCTGGATTAAACTATTGGCTTTAAATAGCGAACTCATCAAATGCAGGCTAAACTGACACAGTCTTTATAACTACTCCCAGTACCGTCACTGTAGTGTCTTTTCTGAGCAGTTTGCCCCCATACGCATGTGAGGGTCAAACATGGTGACAAGTTCCTGTGGGCCATGCCTGGTGGTCGGCGGGGGGCTTTCAGCTCTAATTCAGCAGATTTAGACCAACACTGACAGGAGGCTGGTTGAAAAATAGACTGTGCATTATTCTTTTATGTGCAGAAGAAGAGCAGGCATCCAGCAGTGCCTGCCTGCGGAGCGGAAGAGAAGTCCTCTTGAGGAGTAGCATCCTGCTTTGATCTTGTTTTCTGCAAACAGCCAATCATGGCGGGAGAACATGTTCTAAGATGGAGAAGAAAAAAGCAAAGTGACAACATGATGGAGAAAGAGAACAGGACAGAAGTTGTAGGAAACTGTTTTACGTCTAAATGTTTGTAAAATAAGTGCAACACATATTTCCATGCTGAAGAAATCAAGCTTTAAGTAAGATGTATTCGATTTATAAGAGTGGGGTCAACACAATAACTTTTTTTATATCCATGTTTAAATTCTTAAATCTTTGTGTTTATTAAATTGCGATTGAAACTTGGAATTTAAGTGTCATTGGTCCACTTTCAAAATGTGTAATACATTTATGTATCACTCCTTTATGAGTCCTTTCATGTAGACACAGAAGGTAGGTTTTCACAGTTTAAGTGTTCAGGATTAACTTTTTGAGGTTGAAAGCCTTCCCACCAGGGTCAGAATTAAAAACAAAATTCATCCCCTGCAAAGTTCGTCTGCACTGTCCCTTTCAATGACCAGTTCACAGGACAGGTCACCGTATGCACCTGAACCTTGGCTGACGACATTTAAATGGAAGCATATTTGAGCATTCTCCAGTGTCTTAACAACACAGGACTTATAGTGTGGCACTTAATAAAAGCTGACAACTTCTGTGAACACAACATTGTCAATTGCTGGTTTCCAGGTATTGACCAGAATTGTCCTAATGAGCCTGTGGATAGGGAGTATCTTCTTGTGTATTAATTAATAGAAAGGTAATATAATATAATAATATAATAAACTATGTGAACACTGGCCCTGGTCTTACAAATAAATGTTTCTGAACTAATTCTCAAATTTTCTCTGTTTTTAAAAATCAAGTATTAGAAAAAAATATAATTCTGTTAACTTAAGTGCACATGTATTGATAGCATCTAACAACTTTGATGATGGCCAGATCACTTTAAAACTTCCAATACGAACCCTGCTCATGATTCACAATCGTAGATTGGTGATTTATTTACAATTTGCAAGTTTAGACACCGTTTTTTAAAAGTGTATCTTCTGAAAAGAAAGAAGTACTTAACATAACTTTGCATGAAATGATAAGCCACAGAGTTAATTTTCTGGTGTGACACACGTGATTCCTGCTGTGTTATAGATGAGGATGATGACTCATTAGTCTAGACAGATTCAGGACACATTTCTTAGCGACAAAGTCATAGAACAAAGAAAATTCTATATTTTTAAAGAAAACCAGACACATTTTGACTCAAAAGCTTGAGCATTTCCAATCGTCCTCCGCTCCACCCCTCCCTTTCTTCATCCTAGACCCAGATCATCCTCAGCCAGATGCTATCTTAGTGAGAACTTTGTGTTTTCTTTGGCTTGACTTGGCGATAATTGTAATTTAATGTATTTGCGCAATGAAGGAACAACATTCACAAACAAAAACATAGACACATCCCTGTCAAATATTGGCTTTTCTTGCATAAAAACAATGAAAATTGTAGATTATTATATAAGTTGGAAGTAGAACCATCACTAGGATCTCCCAGTCCAGATTTTTTGGGCAAGAGTCTATTATAAAGCTATTCAAGTGTAAGAACACATTTCTAAGTCTAAGAGCAAATGTGTTTCAAAACATTTTGCATGCTGTTTTTATTTGTATTCATTGTGAGAATAATGTTGTTAATACAAACATTTCAGTGTGTGATAATAAAGGTTTGTCTTCAGCAGACATTCAGTGTAATTATGTTGAAACAGTTCAAATATGCTTCAAACTTGAATGTGAAATGCAACAAGGGAAGCATAACTTTTAGAGCTATGGATACCTAAATAGGTTTAAAATGAAAGCCTTCTGAAAACATTCTGAAGATATTATTAAAGAGACGAGAACTTGTTGCTCTTTATTTAATTGAGAGATGACTTTTTTTAATTCATAGAAATATCCAAGTTGTCATGAACTTGTAACAACGCCTAAGGAGCCTACGGTAGTAAGGCCAAAAAGAAGGTCAAATGTGGAGTGTGGAGCAATCCTGGTTCAATCCTGTCCATACTGGGACAGTCCATGAGACACATTCACTAATATGTGCTACAGAGGGCTGAACTAGTCTATGCTATGGTGAAATTCTTTAAGTTTTTTCACCATGTAAATATACCTTTGACATTGATTTCACATGGCTTTGGTTGCGTTTTGAGTTTTGTTGTAGTTGTGTTTTGATCTTTGTTTTTACTCTGGTGTCTGGCAAGCCCATTGTTTAGTGAATTCTGCTTCTGGCTTATTTCTTGAAGTGGTTCTGGTTTTTGCCCATTTGTTGCTATTTATTTCTTATGTGTTCTTGGTTGACATGTTCCTCAAGTGATTATGTTTTGATGCATGGTACAGACCTGAATTGATTTCCTGTGCCACGTCAAATGATTGTCCTGGATGGTAACTAGTGCAGGGTGTGTTTGCTGTAATGGTACACTTCGACTTTGTTGCTATGATTTTGGGCGAAAACTTGGCTGGTGTGTGGGCCAATATATCGTTTGTGGGACCAGGCATGCCATCTGACAGAGTCAGAGATGGTAGCCTAGGATGACTTCATCCAAAGAGACTTGCTGAAGTGTAAGATGGTGCCCACTTTTAGAGTCTGTTTGTGACATGGAGTTTTTCAAGTGGTTGTGTCATGTAACTTCTGCAGTGTTGTGTTGCAAAATGTTCATGACAGGTGAGGTTCTCTTTCTCATTTGGAGAGAGAGAGAACCTTTGCCCTGTCCCATTTCCTTCAACCTTGGATTTTATTGTTTTTTTCCAACTGTGTTAAATCCCGCCACATATGCCATGTCACTCCAAAACTAAGTCAGCTCGTTGGGCTTGCTTTGTTTTGTCTTAGTCAAGTCATTCGGCAGCCATGTGATGGTAAAGCAGCGCCAAAATTTGGAATTTGAAAAAGCAAATTAAAAAAACATGTGACAACAGCACTGAGCTCTGCTTGTTTAGAACCATTGGCCAAGTACTGGATCTAACTTGAAGTGCAAATCCTCATAAGATCGGGAATTGTGTGTTACTCTAGTGTTTTCTGCTGTTTCATGTTCCAACTGTGTATTTAAGTATTGTAAGGACCTTAAAGTTCCTGACCCTGGGTTTTCTGATAAATAGGGTATGAGTAGAAGACATAGAACTTTGTAGAGCCTCACACCCTTCAGGTATGGCTAAATCCATTTGAACCTGATACTGTGAGTTAATGAGCCTTCCCTATAGTGCTCTATCCAGAATCAAATAGTGCTCTGTTATCCATTTTATCTGAGCAATAGAGCAGACCTTGTGGTAACAAGCACTAGCCAAGTAAAAATAAACCTAAGGCAGGGTAATACATAGCTCGATTGAAGAGAGAAAAATTGTTCAAAAGAGTGGGCATGTAAATGGATGTAAATTATGCAATAATAGAATAACAAACCTGCTGTGTGTCTGTTAGCACTGCTAATTTAAATGTATTAAAGAAGGCATGAAGTCACTGTATGAACGTGTACATACAACCTAAGGGTCTTTTACATGACGCGCCACCTACAGTGCTACCAAAACCTCCCACGGGACTCCCAGTGACGTCCTGCATCAACCTCAAACATATCTCCTCTCTCGCCATAAGGAGAAATGAATCATAGCACAAACTGGGAGATGGTCATTAAGTCAAACTATGTATTCTGTACAAGCAAGGCATCAAGAATGTGTCTCTTCTTTCATAAATATATAAGCAAGTTTAAGGTTGGCTGCGTGGTTTGTAGAATGATGGATTCAAGCCGTGCTTTTATCTTTTTGTGGGTCTACTTGCGCACAAAGAAAATGATGCATCACACTCCGAGTGAGGAACTTCTAAAATTCATCACAATAATGGGCTATGATTCATGCATTTCAGATAGGAGCTCCAAATTGGCATAAGTGACAATAGAGACACAGTCCCTAGAGTGTACACGTTGTCCAGACAGACAGACATGTGTGAGAATGGACATTAATAAGCTTATTTTATTCAGAAGATTCTCCATCCATGGCTCCATCTTTATTCATTCAGCTATTCAGCCTCTCCTTGAGGACTGGGCAGGACTACGTGTAAAGTTGAATGTCTTCAGATATTTGACGCGTTTATGTAAGGATGTTTGTATATGTCAATCAATAGATTTATGACTTCATGATGGGAGTCTAACATACTTGGCAGAATCTCTTTGGCTAAGTATTGAACTACTGTTATCTTAAGTCAAATGGTCCAGTGTAGGTGTTCTGTGTATTTCAACATTTCACTCTTAAAAACATATTTTCTTCCATTTCCTCTACACCTCTGGTTCTTTTCTTTTGGCTGGCTCAAGTTTTCTACCTCGGCAACCGATAGGGTTTGGAGTTCAGCGTGTCCATCTGGGAGACTAAACCCCTTGTTCCAAATGGACTATTAAATCAAGTCTTCAAGTTGAAAAAAGAAAGCTTGGGTTCGGGATCTTTGGGAGTACAAAGGTCAAAAATCAGGTATGCAGAAGTTCATACAAAAATATTGGCCTGTACAGTAACTAGAAATTATCAGGAATGTCAAAAGATGTCTTTTGAGCAAAGTATGTTATATGGTGCCAAATATAACAATGAACAGACAACAATTATGTATTTCCCAAGTATGCCTCTGACTTGGGTAGTTTTCTTGCCTCAACTGGCGTACACAAATTAAGAGAACTTAAATGCATGACTCTGAAAAAAGGCTTGATGCAACATACTAGTTTTAATATACAGGTGAAAGGGAGGAATAAAGGCAAACAGTATTGACGTAGAGAAGGTTAATGTCCCAACTAATCTTACAACGCCATAGCTTTTGTTAAGATCAGGGCTTCTAAAAAGCCTTCCCTTTTCTGCGTTGTCAGTGTGTACAGTCCAAATAGCAACTTCTAAATCGAGATGGGTTTGACTTCATCTAGTAGCAGAATGGTAGCTACATTTGCCCCTACAGATGTCTATTTACAAAGAATAATCAAAGCTTAGTCGTTGTCATATGACCGCTGATGGGAGTTGGAATTGCATTACAACAGATTGCGCTCTAGGAAGAGACAATAGTGAGATCAAACAGGAAGAAATCAGGAATCAGGAATGAAAAGTGACACAAGGAAAAAAAGTGAAATGCTTTGACATAAACGCAAATATGATCTGGTACAGATGAACACTCTGCATTGTGTGTTTGGGAAAACATGGAACAATTAGATCCCAACTGGGAAAATTCACATGAAGGCCCCCATAGAAAGTCTGAAAATGTTTTTGGTATATGACTTGATTATTTGACAGATGTCTCAATCACATCTTCCAAGTCACCTGCTCTGTCTTCACCTTCTCTCCCTGAATCCTCAGGAGCCAATATGAAGTTGTCAGTTACTGTGTGTTTAGTCTTTTACTCTATTGTAATCTATCACTGTCTCCCATAGATCACGATATTTCAAACAGCCTCTTCCAAATGTGCCTGCTCTTTCTCCTCCTCCTCTACTCCCTCTGTCTCCCTCTTTGTCCAGAGCCCACCAGTTAAAGTAAGGATAGACAGGATACTTGTTTTATGGAGGCTGCCTTTTCTCACGGAAGATTCAGAGACAGCTGGAAGCTTGCAAGAGTTTGCTGACCGCTTTAAATACTAAAATGTGTTTTTAAAGATTGAGAAATCTATGCTTTGTTGTCTCAACAAAACTAGTATTCAGTCTCAGCTAGATCTCTACAAGTAATGATTACCTCTTGTTTGAAACTAGAAATGGAAAGTCAGTTTGTTCTCACTGGATACATTCAAGTTTCACACCACTGAAAGTCACAGCAACAATATGTGGGCCAGCAGGCCGAGGTCACCTAGCGAGAAGTGCATACAGCTTTACAACACTGGTTCACACAGCAGCCTTCCGATTTTTAAAAGAAGCAAGTTAGCACGTCTCTGTAAAGCTAGATACATTGGCTAAGACTCAAAGACAGAAGAACAGTGATGGTTGAAGCTTAATAGAGAAAAACAAGCGTGACCAGATCTTGACTGATGATATAGCTTTACTATACTATGCAAACAAAGAGCATTGCACAGAAGAGGAAGTCTTATTGGCTTGAATAACAATTGGCTGCACAAAAGCACTGAAATATCAGCTGTTGTCCCCTTAGGGTTAATACTCTTCAGACTCTGGCAAACTGGTTCTAGGGTTGAGGTTTGAATGATTTGGTGTCGGGGAAGGCAACCTTGGAACCAACAGAAAGAGCTGCCTGGACTTTGAAATATCCCACTATAGCTCTGCCAAAACTACTCTCCCAAACACACAAACATTCACCTAACACATGAATATTTGGTGGGTCTGAAGTAATGGATTGGACAGATTTATTCAAGACCTGCCCTGTCAGATCCACATACACTGGATTAAAAAAAATATGCAATCACATTTATTTTTTAGCATTTGGTTCATGGATTGACATTAAAATAACAATGCATTAACAAATATCACAAAAAGAATCCATGGAGAGTTGTCTACACTATCTTTAAATCATGTACCTTTATCACTCATGGGTTACTTGGAGTTTAGCAGTCTCAGAATATAAAATAAAAACAAACATGTTTCAGTGGGGTGGCTCAACCAGAGAGGGGATTCAGGGTTGTGCGGGTCCTTTCAGTGCACAGCATGTCAACATGCAAAAACATTAAATTTGTCAACAGGCAGACATTCAACAGAAATGGAGAGTAAAGTTTCCAATAATGAATGAATAATGAACTGCTATTCACTTGGGTGACAGAGCTTTTCATTCAAATAAATGACTATACTCTTCCAATTATGTGGTACTAACTTAAATTGGTAATTCCAGGAAACTTACTGGTAAATATGTTTGAAATCCCATGCACCCATCTGGCTGAAACAAACCCTAAGCTACATTTGCAGATGCTATCCATCCGTATTGTTACTGTATACATAAGGATGGCTGAAGGTCGACAGAGTAATGACACGGCTTGTTGTGATCTCATTGTTTTTACTGTCTGTAGTTTCACAGGAGCTCCCTGTATCGGAAAGGCTGCATGTCCTGGTGTTGTCCAAAGACCAAAGTGAAAGACCTGAGAAAGAGTTCCCGATATATGATCTGCAGCTTCCCGCAATCCCATTGGATATGGGTGACAGCAAGAAACTCATCACTGTGGGAATGCCAGTATGTGTACGAACGGGGAATGGTGAGTAAGTCCTGAAGAAACCCAGAGCATTTTGGGTGTTGGTAATGATCTCACCTGGCTCCCGAATCTGACAACATAAATGGATAGTTGATGACTGTTGTACTTTTTCTCTATCTGGACTTCTTGGGCAAAAAAAGACAGAACTGCAGCAAATGGGTGGTGTCCCAAACAAGTACACACATCTGTTTTGAGGACTATTAGTTGATTAAAGTTGCAAAACAGAAATTCTTGGAAAGACAAACTGACATTGACACTAGAAACATTTTATAATGTTGACTCTTAGACTGACAAGGAATAATTCTATATATCTCCTCATAAAATACTTTCCATTGAAAGTTTTACATCAAAGAGCTCAAAAGTTTGAAATACAGTAAGCACTTTGTTGTACCTCTACAAAATAAGGACACTGAATTTGCTGTTTCCCCATTGACAAATGTGCTTCTGCTTCCTTCAATCACACCTTTCTGTATTATTAATTCATTGTTTTTTTCTTTTTTAAACTGTTTTACTTCTTGTTGTTGAATACTGTATAACCTGTTAACCTATCACATGTTAAAGAAATCTTGCTTGAAAACCTAATTTATATCACACAATTAGCACTGTATCAAATATCTTACAAAAGGAAATTCAAAAAGTAAAACAGTGTGAATTTGTTTATTTATTGTTCATTTGTTTATTTGTTCGGATCCCCATTAGCTGTACCCAAGAGCTCAGCTATTCTTCCTGGGGTCCACATTTAAAAAAACATTAACATGAATATAAAATGTACATTTGAAAAACATAATTAAATAGTCCACACAAACCATCATATTTATTAGAGAGCATTACAAAATAGTTCACACATATCAATACATTTTAGAGAATACATTAAACTTTTCAATCAATCCTGTCGACCATAATAATGTCAAACACACCTCTGTGCATGTCTTTTGTGGTAACTGATGTATAATCCTTGTTGCCATGTTGCAATAAAAATGTTGAAATGTTTCAGTGGCTTCTGCAAAAGCAGAAAATAATGTAAGATTGGGATCATCGTCTATCTGGAGCATCCTGCAGTAATTGATACAGGTTGATCGATGACTCACTGAGTGAGACTGAGGGTGAGTCACTGAGTTCAGCCCTCTGTATCCTGGAGACATGCTGTATTTGATTAAGCATTCAATACATTGATGAATATCAAATTAATGTTGTGCAGTCACATTTTCTTCTTTATAAATAAAAAATGTATTCAACTGTAGTGATAGATTGTTTAACGCTAATCCATATCAGACATTGCGAGACTTAAACCTCTGTAGATTGCAGAATGTGTCTTATTAAATATATCTATGTAATCATGTATATCACAGTGAGTCATTCACAAGCACACACTGAGTGAGTCATCTGTCACTCTCACTTACTCCACTTTTCCATCTCCCCCCTCCCGTGTCTCTTATTGCATTACAGAGCATGCCCAGTCACACTGTGACTCAACAAGCTGAGACATGCCGCCATAAGAAACCACCACCAGGTGAATGTATGCTGTGTTTGATACTCACAGTGACAATGTGATAGTGTATTGGAAATTCCTTCCCTTCATTTAACATTCAGAAGTGCCAAAATCAAATACAATTATTAAATACCATATGTGGAAGATGGAGGGGGATGTCTTTAATCAGCTTTAAATCAAGTTAATCTCCTGTAATAAATATTTAGTTAATAGGGAAACAATTCCAATTTATGTCAAAACAATGTAACAAATGTTCAAGTAAAGTTTGCTTTTCAAAAACAGCTGCCTGGTGAGGCAAAAGGCTACGAGAGGAAACATTTTGGTAGATTTATTAAAAAAAAAAAAAAAAAAAATTGTAAGCATATATGATTCAAGCTGTTGTAGTCAATTATCAGTCATTTAATTTCATATTTGCATATGAGGAGTTGTTAAATGAAACCACTAAAATAGTATTCATGTTACTTTAAAAATATATCAAACTTTTTGGTCCAGCTCACAAAACCACTCATGTTGTTTTAAGTACCATTCATGACTGTAAAAATGAAACGCTACCAGATCCAGTACAGAATAAAGTGTAGTTAAGGGAAAAAAAAAAAAAAAAAAGCTTTAGGTTAATCTGTATTTAAACTCTGCTGCCATTAAGGAATGTAAACTCAGCTGCAGTACAAGATTAATGGAAGAGTGGTTAAAACTGCTCTTAATGAGCATAACATTGTAATAAACACAAGAGTCCCAGTCAAACGTCTTAACCAGTCAATTATACAACTGCAGATGTTGAAGCACGGCTGGAGCCAACATAAACTGTACAGTAACGGTGAGAGAGAACACGGTGACAGACGGCACAAACACTGTCATCATTTGAGCTCATTTCCTTTCTTTGCTCGAGATGTAAAATTCAATCACCCGTGGTTGAGTCTGGACCTGACCACAACATCTGCTTTTTCATATGATACCATAGGCATTAAAGATTACTTTTCAGGATTAGCCTGTTAGCCGGACTTTTAACACGATCAAAAACATCCTCTTAAAGTCCGTTAAAAGCCTGATGTCTTAACTATGTGGGCATTATCTGCATTTGAACCTGATGGAGAAGCTTCACTCCCGGTTGTTTGTGGAGCTATGGACACAAGCCAGACATTTATAAGCTGTGAGGGTGGACACAGGTGTTGGCCTGCAAAAACTTGAACAGCCTGTTTGAGTTGTAATGTTTGCATTAAAAAGTTTACAGTCTATGTAATGAGTGATGGAAAAAAAAACTTTGTATATACCTATACAGCACACATATTTATGAAAATATCCCCTGTCATCTCTTATAAAACTCATTTCAAAACCATAAAGAGATGCCTGAAATGTAAAATCTGATACAACATTAAAGTAGAAATGCCGGTTTAGTTATATAAGAAGCTAAGCTAGCAGGGAGGTTATATGAGCACAGACATAACACATGAAAATTAGCTGGAATAAAAAAAATAATACTAAAAAAATGTAACAGCACAGCTAGTCAAATATTTAAAAAATTAGAATCTGAAATGAAGCCTAGCACACAGCTAGCAGCACCCACCTGTCACTCAAAGTAGCCACACATTTAGACATGCATGACATAATTTAGGCTTCATCCCCTGTTAAGTTTCAGTGAATAAGCAATTTTCCAAAAACACCAAAATGTGTTGCACCAGGCTATTTATTTCTGCTGTATAAAGTGGGACATTTTAGTATGGGCCACTATGGGATTGACTCACTTTTGGAGCCAGCCCCAAGAGGCCTCTGTGGGAACTACAAATTTAGGATTCATCAGATGGTTTCCATTGCTTTTTTTGACATACTTAATGTGGAACCAAGTTTTACTCTCAAACACATGTTTACAGACTTCTGCAAAATGTTGCAACATCAATTAGTTATTTAGCAACACACTTGGCTGTCAAGGCACGGTTAAACTCTATTGAACATTATTTTAGGTTGAGTTCTTGACAGTTAGGCAATTGTATAAACTAAGTGTCTGAAAGTATAACTCCAATGCTTTGGTAATAACATCTGAGAGGTACTTATATGGAAATAAAAGGGGAGAATTAGTTGTGATGGGTTAGCTTTGTGCTTTATTGTTGTGCTATTATTAAAACATGCTACCATGATTGTTGTAGTATTTCTAACAATGTAGACACTTTACTTTACAAAACGACAATCATTTGGCATGCCTAAGTCCCTCAATGGTATATTTTTCTGCAAGAATCCTATGTGTTACATGTGTTGAGATGATTATCATTCTTTATAAACCTGTTTGTTAGTTTCTGTGCATACATTTCATATTATTTCACAACTCTCAATGGCATGAGTTGCCCTTTACAACAGTGTCTGATGATTTTAGTCCCATAAACTGTTTCCCTTTTTTTTTTTTAACCAAAGTGTTCCTACTCACAGGACTGCAGTTGGCTGGATGTTGTGCAACATATTGTTGTGTATGAGGAAAGCAGAAGTATCTGGGATAAATGAACTGGTGAATTTGGCTTCAATTCTCACACCAATCAGACCAGAAGATTTAAACAGATGATAGTGTCCAGACTGCAAACTTTGCACACTAAGCTTCTCTTATCTTACCATTAAATCTTTCATCTGGACATCACTGTGACCTGGAGAGGTTGCGATCTACCGAATGAATGTGTGTGCAACACCAATGCCTTGTTCACCAAAAAGAGGTCAGTTTCGCCTCTAATACTTCATCTCCCTCTGAGAACGCTTCACAGCTGTTTCCTTTCAGATAACTTGTGCTTATGTCTGCAATCCAGTCACTCATCATGCCAACACGTAATAGATCCTGACAGATGAATGCAGGCGAAGCTTACCCACATACATCACATGCATTTGGGAAAACAAATAAGGAGTGATATAAATACGGTCAACACAACAGATAGGACGAGCTAAGACATCCTGTCAGCTCTGCAGAGACATAAAGTGAGAAATGGAGTGTGAGCTGAGGAAAAGTCTGCAAAAGAATCTTCTGGACAGCAGGATTTATTTTATGTTGTTTAATCCAGACTGCCCTCTAGTGGGACAACAACATCCCGAGGACCTCATAGCTCTCATATAAAGTCAAGACTTTACAGCATTGACAGCTACATTTGATGTTGTGTTTCCACATGAAACTACATTTAAAAATAACTTGACTAAAAATATTGACTTTTAGTGTATATTGTCTAAAAGCAGATTTTGTTTCCGAGTGATTGTTTTGGTACCTCTTATCATTCTTTTTAACCATTATTTTACTTTGCGTCAATGTGTGTTTATGACATTTTCTACATCTATTTATGAAGAATAACAATTCAAATCAATTCAAGTTACAAAAGCAGCTAGTACTGTCAGGATTCTCACAGTGAAGTGTGCAAGACGTTTTAACAACAACAAAAAAAATCAATTGTTTTGTTGGGTGTATGTGTAATGTCCAAAATTAGCAAAAAAGTGTTGCTCAGTGTGTCGCAAAGCCCAAGAGAACTTAACATTAACCTTTTCCTGATACCAGAAGATTTTAAGTTTAATGTCCGAAGCCAGGAAGTATTCACATAATTGAAACAGGAATCAGAGAACTCTTGCTCTTTCTCCTTCTCCATTACATTGACAATTTAAGGCCAATCTAAAAGTAAATCAGTAATGGCTGAATCCCTGCAGCTCTAGTTGTAAGTTTAGAGGAGTACGTGGCTGAAAGCTGGATTGAAGGATGTGTTCTTTAATCTTAACTAAAAAGATACAACTTTCCTTCCTGAGCATTTACCTTGTATGGGATAAGTGTGAGTGCAACACTGTGGCTGAGAAGAGCCCTATAGAGACATTTCACTGTAGAAAAGTATAGGTGTGACTGACAATAATGGTGGTGGAATTCGGTTAAGCTGCTTCAGTTTGAGGGTTTTGGTAATGCTACTTCAATGTAGCAGTGCTGGGCTTACTGAGCAAACCTGCCACTTAGAGCCATTAAAAACAAACACTAAAAAAAAAAAAGTTAAAAGGTTGAGTGAAAAGGGCCTTCTCTTGAAGAGCGCAGTGGAATATCATGAATTAACCACCCCCGCCCCTCGTGCAGTCACACTGACAGGTCACAAGACCTTACACTCCCCCTGCAACCCCCCCACCCCCCAATCCAGTGTGGGGGAGCTGTCAGACAAGTTTGACTGATTCTATGATTCAAAGCCACCTCGGCTGGTATAGAAACCACTTCATTTGATGTGAGTCCGGCCCGCAGTAGCCTGTTGAATAGAGCTAATGCCTTGTGACTTTCCCCTACTTTACATCAACATTATTTATGTGAGCATGTCCTCCCATAGTCTGAGGGAATGGATTAATGAACAGGAAGAGAATTATGCTTAACCCAGAGTGGCCTTCCCTACATAAATAAGGAGAGAGACATAAAAACCGCCTGCGGTATAAAGGTTGTTTAAAATCAATTACACTTAACCCTTTAAAAAAGGTCAAACGAGTGCTCTTTAAACTCGTACATCTTACCAATGCAAAGAACCCTGAAATTAGCAGTCAAACACAGGTCGGTCAAAAACATTTTAATTTTTGTTGTGTCATTTCAAACACTTCAAAACATTATATACAAAACAGTAACTGTCCTTTGGTCCTTGTAAATCTCATAATGTACAGATTATTCAGCAGCCTCTTTCTTAACCAGTCCTGACCAACATCAATGATAAATCCTGTTACAGTCACAAGAAGGAATCTGTCTTCCTATTCCAAAATTCAGGATTAGCATGGCAGAGACGCTTCTTTTTCTTAATTCCTCCAAATGAGGCCCATGTTTGGATACAAGTCGGGAGATCAGTCAGTCTTCTCTCTCTTCTCTCTGCGGGCCTTTCGCTTGAGCTGGAGTGTTTTAAGTTCAGTCATAGTTGAAAAGGTCCTGTACACCCACACCATCTGTCAAAGTGCAACACAAGCATTCATGAGAACCGGTGTCTGGTGGTGATTCTAACACTGGATTTGCTTTGGCAATGATGAGGATTATCTTACCACAATAATGACTGTGTTTAGCAGAAGAGGAATAGAGTAGACCAAAGATATGAACATTCCCTTGGAATCAAAGTACTGGAAATTAGAAAAGGACCTGCAAAAAAAAAAAAAAAAAAAAAGTCTTGACAAGTTTCTGAACTACTGTATGTGTACTTTAAAAAACAAAGCCCCAACACACACACAAACACAATTTCAGACATAGAAGAAACAAAACAAAAACCTTCTGAGTATCGGTCTTACCTCCAGTTCATGGCAGCAAACTCATTTAGATATTCAGCACTATACACAAGGCCAGCTGTGAAAGAGGAAAAGCAGACTCATGATATGTATTCACATAAGAACCAAGTTTATATCCCCACTTTACTAACTTCACAACTTACTTTCAACATGTCATCATCAGGTTATTTGATCTGAATATCACTTAACATATCCGTGGAAGAGATATGAGATTTACTGACACTGTTGATGGTTATGAAGTAAGTATCTCTCAAAAGTCCGTTTTTACTGCCAACACAAAGGTAGGTGTGTTTACGTGAATTACAATAGAATAAAACTATTGAACCCAGGAGGATTTTATATATTATGGGAGAACTTTTGGATTATAAAACGGACACAAACGATAAAAAAGGAAAGTAAAAGTTGGGGAAAAAAATCAACTGAGTATGTTGGATTAATTTTGAATAAAAAAACCAATGTAGTGGCTTTTTGATTACCCAGATCAAAGCAACACATAGCAGATTATATAGAGAGTAGATAAATGTGTTTCATAGTATTAACTTAGCAACAAGTGACGCTTCTTCAGACACCTACTACGAGTCTGAGGAAGAGCACGTCAGCTCAAAACGTCACTTGTTTCTAAATAAATCCTTTAACGGGAGCTCCTTCTTTGTGCTTCTTTACAACATTTCTGGATCCAGCACCCACTAAAGGGACGTTTCTGTCTATATTAGGATTAACTTAAAACCACATGTACACCGCGTTTTAGCTCAATTGTGATAGTATATGCTTATCTAGTATATGAATATTCTAGGCCAGGGATGGGCAACTTTGGTCACGGCAAGGGCCACGTTCAATTAATTCTCCCTGCCAAAGGGCCAAATTGTAGTATACAAAAACGATCAATTATGAATCAATTCTAAAAAAAATAAAAACAATTATGTCTCAAATTTAACTCAACATATACCAGTGATCAAATATTATTATGGATGTGTTTCTGGTTTTCGTGATTTCATGGCAGATTTTGTCACGTTTTCAATTCATGGATATGAAAAAAATTGACCTGAGGGCCACATTGAGGGTTGATTGGGGGGGGGGGGGGGGGGTGCATGTGGCCCCTGGGCCGCCAGTTGCCCACCCCTGTTCTAGGCCCTGTTGTCATTAAATTCAGGGTAAAATTACAGAAATGCCTAAAAACACAGCAGTTCAAAGAGTTTTGACACAGTGCTGTACATCATTTATTTCAAAATGTGTGTTTAAGTATGACATGCTATTAAATCATTAGTTCTCCTTAAGGGACATAATAATAATAATAATAACAATAACAATAATAATAATAGTAGTTTTTCTGTCTTTAACTTACCCATGAGCATGAAGAGACATATCTGAGCTTTGTAATACCTGCAGGTCAACACAGTCAGGAACAAACACACAACATGAAACACCAACATCCCGATGAGCCAAGGCTCCGACCACTGCACCTGAGGACACACACACACACACACACACACACACACACACACACACACACACACACACACACACACACACACACACACACACACACACACACACACACACACACACACACACACACACACACACACACACACACACACACACACACACACACACACACACACACACACACACACACACACACACACACACAGTCTTTAAATAATGGTTCATTAAAGACAACGTGGGTCTATTATTCCGTGATAGCAACTGTTAGCTCACAGCTAGCACTTTGAGTCAGGAAGTACAATTGAACTTACAGACATGAGGAAAGTCCATATCGACGTAATTCTTAAATTGCTGAACTCATCGATGGGGATAGAGGTGATATTATCAGCTTTCTGGTCCGTCATATTCACAAAGCTCGTTTCGTCTAATGTTGTACTGTAAACAAGTCTACCCGGAAGAAACACAGAAAAACGTCACAGAGGCAACTTGTTATTCTTCTTCTCTTGACTTTTAAGGCGATTGATATCCAGAGTGGTTACATTGCCGCCACCCACTGGATTGTATCAGTTTTACACATAGAATACTTTTTTTTTTTTTGTACAGTCTATGGCAGGGGTGGGCAATTGGCGGCCCGGGGGCCACATGCGGCCCTCTCAACCCTCAATGTGGCCCTCAGATCAATTTTTATATATCAAAACATGAAGAAAACATGACAAAATCTGCCATGAAATCAGAAATATGTCCATAATGTGGCCGGCCGTAGCTCAGTCTGTAGGGACATGGGTTGGGAACCGGAGGGTTCCATCACCGGAGGGACATCCTGAGCACTGCCAAGGTGCCCTTGAGCAAGGCACCAAACCCCCTGCCGCCCACCAGCTCAGGAGCACCCACTGTGGGCCGCTCTGTCACTCTGTCCATAGGATCCTGTTTCTGCATGTGTGTATATTTCAGCCTAAGTGTGTGTTGCATGATAAAACAGAGTGTAAAAACTGAAATTTCCCCTTGCAGGGATCAATAAAAGTTAATCTTAATCTTAATAATATTTGATCACTGGTATACAATATATGTTGAGTTAAATTTCAGACATAATTGACTGTAGTCGTTTTTTGTATACTACAATTTGGCCCTCTGGCAGTGAGAATTAAATGAATGTGGCCCGTGCTGTGACCAAAGTTGCCCGTCCCTGGTCTATGGTTTGACAAAACAACAAGAACAATAACACCCTCTCAAAAAGATGATCTCAATAGTAAACAAAAATAGATTGAATATAGACCCTTCACTTATTGTACAGACTTTTTATCTGCTCTTATTAAGTTTTAATGAATTGGCAATGAATACGTGCTTTTATAAGCCTATGTGTCTTTATTGTATTCAAAATCATGTGTCATTATATTATTGCTTTCTTTGAAATTTTCCTGAAAACAATGTCCTATTATGACTACTTACACAAGAGCAGCAATAGCTCCTGATTATGTGCAACTCCTAAAAAAATCCAACGATTCCTCCATCATTCATGCATATCAAAACATTGAATCATCTTAATATTCAGTTCTTTATTTATCTTTTATAAATTGTTTACTATTTTGATATTACAATAACTTGTATCATTTGTTTATTTTAATTCAACACACATCCTTTACCACAGACTCTACATTTTAGCCTGTTGTATTATACCCTCAAACATTTCTTGCACTAATATCAGAATAAAGTTTAACAGAGTGTGGGCTTAAGCCAAGTATATCATACATAGGTAATATGTTATTGTGTCAGATTTCCTTGTGTTGATAGCTATTTCATATCTTTAGCAGTTATAACATTTAAGAATGGATGACATTTAAAGCACTTGGATCATTTACAAATCACTAAACTTCTTTCTCATTCAAGGTTTATCTCCATTCCTTTATTTAGGTATCATGTTATATTCTTTCTTACAACGGTCCTTTGAACAAACCCAGTCATATTTGTACTACTCGGCAATTTACACAGGATCCATTATTGTAGGAAATACATCAAACAAAAGAAATGACTAAGTTTTGGTGCAAAATTTATTCACAAATATCAAAATTTAACCTTCAAAACAAACTCTCTCTCACACACACACACACACACACACACAGGTTTTGGACTACCTTAACGTCACAGCATCATGTTCCAATCTGAGAGGCTCGGTTCCTTCTTCACTGTGAACGTGTTATTAATAACACCCATTGACCCATTAATCACTTATCTGTTCTGTCTCTTCATTAAAGAAGTACATCCTCTATAGGTTCACTTTGTAATTATCCCGTCCTTCTCCAGCTTCCACACTATCCCTCTGAACACATACAAACACCAGCTATACATTATTACCATTCAATGCATTATGTGACTAGAAAAGTAATTATAGTCATTCGTTTTGTGATCTTAACTGAGCATATCATGTAACATAAATTGGGATACAAAGCATACACTATGTCCAATCCATGGAAAATGAATTAATGAATAATCAGCAGAACATCAAAGTAAGAAAAGCGCACGTGTCAAAACGACTGTAGTGAAAAGGGTCTGATATAAAAAGGGATAAATTCAACACTTTGAATTTTTTTTTAAACACTTTTTTTTACAAGATAACAAAGATATTTTGACTTTTTGTGCAAAGTTTGTGTAAAAAAAAAAAAGTATTTCAAACATACTAACATTATAAACATATTAAAAACCTTTGGTCTGTGTCTGTGGGTTTAATGAAATGTCCAGTTCAGTTTGCAAAGAGATGAGAGGAGTTGCACGTGCCTCGGCTCAGTTTGTGCTCCTGCCCGGGTGAAAATCGGGGACAAACGTAGCAGCCACTGTGATTGGCGTGGAGTAGCCGAGGGCAAAATTGTACAGGCCGAGCATCAGACACTTCCAAGTGGCTCGCATTGCCTTGCCAACATTCTGGAAAAGAAATAAACAGCCCAAAGTTTGATCACTCATCCTGTAAATTAGAACAGAAACGGCAATCATGGTCAATTCATGTGAATCATATTATAGATTCAGACCTTAGAAGTCTTATTATAGAGTGTGTTTTGCCAAAAATGTGATTGTTGCTCTTCCACTCCCTCATGTCATAATCATTTTTTTGATGCCCACTTTATTCAGAGTGTAGGTTGTGCAAGAAAGTGATCTCTGTGATTTTGACATAATTAGGTTATACAAATGCAGGGATGAATCCTGGATATGAAATCAGCTAGAATCAATCAAAAGAAAAGCCTTCATGTGGAGTTTAAGAACAATAGCACCCCAGGAAGAGAGGTACAGTTTGTATTTAACCCTCAAACATAAACAAAAAGCCTCCTGAACACTATTGTCTGCCTTCCTCTTGGAACAGGAAAGGGCTGACCTGCTGAAGCGGATGCAGGGAGTTAGATGATGTGGAAAAATATAACAAAAACAATCCAACTTTCTGAAAGCGATGCAAAAAGAAAAAAAAAGGTTCTGCTGACTTATTACCAACCTTTAAATTTGTGAATAATTACTGAGCCATCCTCTTCATAAATGTTCCTTGTAGATTATAAATCATAATTATAGCTCAAGACTTAAAAATAGGTGTCGGTGATATTCCTCAGCGTGTTTTAAAAGATTTATGTTGGCCATAAAATACTGATAAGAGTCTCTACTGTACTGCTCAGAATAAACAGAGTAATAATAAGTCACCGATAAACTTGAATTATAATATCTGATGGGATCAGGTTCCGTAAAAACCAACTCCTTGTATCTCACACATAAAAAGCACTCAAACAGTTCAAGTCTCTCCAGTCTGTCTTTTCCTTCTCGTTGAAAAGACTGACTGTTGTGAAAGTGCTGTTGGCATGATTTAGAAGGTAAACATGATCACTCTCTAAACATTTCGACTTTAGTTTATACAAAGCTACAATTTCCACTAGTTGAAATGATTTACGTTAACTCATTTGTTAAAGATTAAGTAGCTTACTGGCTTTGATTTTTAAATGATCACAGATGAATTCAAATAATTTGTGTCAGGCTGATTGAGGACGATGAGTGAGTGAGGATCATCCAGTTAAGCCACCACTGATGCTGTCAAAGTAGATGACCTGGTCATGTTATCTCCACACAGACAAGTGTATTCCTCCATTAATAAAAGAATTGCAAAAGCTATATAGTCACTCACTGTGGAGGATAAGACCTCTAAACAACAAGTCCTGACCTCAGTTTGTCTTCTCACCCAGCATCAGAAGTAAGGACACATAAGTGACATATATGAAGCTTCAAAGCTCTTTAGTACGAGTAATCTCTGGCATAATCCTCAGTGGGTTCATTATATGGGCCAAGTCGTCCAGCTGTGATACTTTGTGATCTCTTCTGCATTTTGGGGTCTGAACTGTTATTGAATATTTGATTTCAGCTTATCAAATTGCAGTGATTTATGAATATTAAAGCTTTGCACAGTTCAGTTTGAAGTATTATTATTTTTTCACTTTTTTTCTCTCCATAATCACAAATCTTAGCCTTGATTTAAAGGGTCAAAGTGATTAGTAATGAATTAATGTAAAACTCTGCATTAACTTCTTTTATAGGTTGGATAATTTAGATCATTGAAGTGACATTTTTATTTGTCTGGATAAATACTGCTTACTATAGCACCAGTCAGACACTGCATCTGCAAAATCACTGGAGAAAATTACGAACACCAACCTTCTTCACTTTCTTGTACTTTTCTTTCTTCCTCTTCTTCTTCTCTTCTTTTGCCTTGGCGTGCGCGTCGTCGTCTATCAGTGCCTCATATCGCTCCGGCAGAAATGCAAAATGAATATCTCTGCGGCACTTCTCATTTTGTGTATGGTCATCTTCCACTGGCTGGCTGTCCCAGTGATCCACACAGTCCACATGTCGCTCATATTTTGCTGTTCGTATGTGTAGAGTCTCCACCGTTGCTGAATTCAAGCTGAACAACGTTGATGGAAGAGATTTGGGCTTCATGTTTTCAGCTTGTTGAGACGCTCTCGGGGATGTAAGAAAAAAAAAAAAAAAAAAAAAAACACAAAAAGTACCACTTTCCTAAGGAGGTCAGGTATGTTGTCAGCAGACGTTATGTGCATGAGTGGAAGTGCATTCCAGTGGTCCGCCTTGTGTGCAGGATTTGGCTTGGAGCCCTTAAAGGTGCAAATCCCTTCCTCCTCACAAGACTGACCTCAACACGTCTCAGGGATTCAGGTTGAATGTTTGAAAAGCAGCTTGTAGACTTTTATCTAATAAATAACAGATTTAAATGAGAACATAAAGGTTACATGTTTACTGTGTTCTTCACATTAAACCTGAAAAGATCCCAAGCATAAAAAAAACCCTGAAGCACTTTACTTTCACTTTTTAGTTTAATGAACAAGACATTTTACAAACATTTTAAACATGAATTGCTTGTATGTTCAAACCATTTAACATGTTTTTGCAGTGGATATAAAATCTCCCTAATATAACAGTGCCTGTAACTTTGTATTTGTACTTTTTTTCCCTGCTTTAAAAAAACGGAATCCTTCTCAAAGCAGAAAACCTTGATGAGTTAAGAACAATATGGCTGAACTTCCATGACATTCACAAGTGTTCCCCAAAGGACGAGGGTCTTGTTCTCATGCAGGCCGTCCTGGTGCCCGTCAAGAGTCGTGTTAGCTCACGTGATGTTAAATGAACCTGAAGCAACACTACTGGTCCTCCTCTTGCCCGTTTTGTGCGTCGTTATTGCCCCGATCAGGATCTTTGAGACGGAGGATGCGGATGATTTTACTCACAGGAAGAGAACTGGGGGGAAAAAAAGAGGCAACAAACATGAAAACAGGACTGTGCCTTTGAGGTTATGTGGCTAGAGCTCTTTCTCAGGAAAATAAGCAGCGTGCTAAAATCACAAACACTTTACTCCCAAACAGATTTCTTCATTACAGCTCATTTACTGAGATAATATACAGCAACTAAATCAATAAATCACATCTGGGTGGTCTCACTGCTCTGTAGAATAAACACACAAACAATGACAGATTGTACTGTGATTACCCCATGCTCTGCGGTGTGAGGAAAATGAACTGTCTGTAACGCTGACCAGCAGCAACCTTCAGCAGCATGTCCATCGATATCCTCCTGTTCACCATGTCCTGATAAAAGAAACAAAACATTCATATAAACTCTAGAAATAATAATTAAAAAAAAGGTTCAAACAGAGTGAGACAGTTTCCTTTTGACTTGTCATTTCAGCAACCTTGCATAACTTTCCCACTGCCTGTCAATGCCTGTTTTACGCTACAAAAAACAGGAGATCTCAGATTTGGACCTGCATGGGAGCATGAAACTAAACCGGGGGGAGAGGCCAAAAAAAAAAGGCGCCTGCATGTACAGAATAAACAGCGAGCGGACAAAGTTGATATCTGCTCGCACAAGTTGACCTGACATTTGAAATATTTTGGGTCGGGAAACCTTTGATGCAAATGACTGGTCACTTTCAAAGCCACATAACCGACCTCCTTCAACAAGAGTAATGTGTGAGAGTGGTAGTTAAAATGTGCATGCATGAAAAAATACAATACACTCGCGTGCTTGGTTTACTTCGCTCGGTCACTAATTACATAAATCTTAAGCAATAATCTGTGTTTAAAAGCAAGGTAGCATACACATCAAAAGAAGCATGTTCTTATTACCATGTAAACATCAAACTCGTCAAGGCAGCGGAAAGGCGCCTCTGTGATAGCCCACAGAGAGAGGACGAAGCAGACTGTGGAGAAGGAGCGCTCGCCTCCGGACAGCGTGCGCATGTCGCTCAAGTCAGCCTTGTTTCCCTGACCAGGCTGCACCTGCAGAGGAGGGGAAACAAGTCTGTTTAGTACAAGTTTCCTTTGAAGTCGGCGTATATCTTTATATCACCTGTATAAAAAGCTGTACCAGTCATGCACTAGAAAATTCCATGAAAGACCGACTTACCGAGATGGAGAGGGTTTCATTCTTGTGGTCAAAGGTCATACTTCCAGTGAAGCCTCTCTGGAGCAGTGTGCTGTTAAAGTAGTATTTACAGCGGGCAGAGAGGAATCTAAAATACAGAGAGACGCACAGAAGGATCAAGAGGGTGTGGAATACAGGATGAAAGAGCCGCAATACATGGAGCAATACAGAAAGAGCCACTAGGTGTCACCTTTTCTTATTTGTTGTAGCTTTGGGAGAAATAGTTCTGAGTTAAGAATTCCTTTACAACAAACTGCACTATAAAAGCCATTTATTCCAAAACTAACCTTCTGAGCTCAGAGTAAACCTGGAGTCTGTGGTTCATGACATTGTCCAGACATTTGATGAAGCTGTTCAGGTGTTTCATTTGCTGAGCCATCTTGTTGTAGTTATCCAAAGCCTCTTTATACTGCCTGGGTGTGGGAAAGATAGACCATTGGAATAAGGTAAAACAGAGAAAGATGCACATTTAATTAACTGTTAGCTTGTTTGCTGTACTTACTTTAATACTAAAAAATATGTATACAGGGACTTAAACCGGTGAAGAAAATGTTTGTGCCTACAGTATATGAAGTTGACAACCCATTCTAATGATTCCATTCTTGTCTGATTCAAGGGTCCTCGTACCTTATAACCTCCTCTCGGTCCCCCTGCTGCTCCTGCTGTGTTGCTATCTTAGCTTTGAGGCGGCTGATCTCACTGTCCAGACTCCTGGGTACCCGTCGTACTTCCAGACGCTCTGGAGAGATTTCGGTTGCCTTGGCAACAGATGTCTGAACAGCATGTAAAACAAAACAAAAAAGCAAACAACATATCAATTTCTGAGACACAATGCAGAAACACTACAACCCAAACAGTCTATAACCTTTAACATTTCATGGTAACTGAAACTTTCAAAATACCTGCACCTTGTTTTTGTTTGACTCACCTGAAGTTCCTGCTCCTTGCTCTCCAGGGTGGCCTCGAGGGCCTGGATGCTACGGAGATGGTCACTGCGTTTTTCATCATAATGTTTTTTGTGATGCTTGCACTTCATCACCGCCTGATCTGTTTTATTCAGCTCCTCCTGTAATGAAACAAAAAGACAAACACCACGAACTTCAGGGGAGGGTAGGCAACCTTTGAGGTAGATAGAGCTACTTAGGCCGTGTGCACACTTGACTTCTTTTTTCAACTGCAAGCGCCTTTTTTTTTTACATACAAGCCTATGGAAAATGGAAAAAATATGACGCCTTTTTCAGCTGAATTATTTCAACTTTTCAGAAAAGCGCTGAGTGACGTCAAGCGCCTTTCTGACAGCTGACCAATCAGGACGAGTAGTGACCTACGTCCATAGTTACCTGTGCCCAAAAACGGCTAACTTCCACCAGATATATGTGCATTGCGTGTCCACTCCGGTCTGTTACAGGTCCGTGCGTCCTCATCCGTCAACACCCACCGGCTGTGTTCTCAGTCTGCAGCACGGAGAGCACAGCCGGACAGCTGGAGTACGGAGACAAAGGAATTTCCGTGGTAATTTAACAGATTCACTCACGAGATAACACGATGTTTGTGGTATAAAACTCAATAAAAACCTTATAAACACATAAACAAACACACAAACGGTCGTTTTTCTGAACCATCAAAACGGAGGGTGTTAGTCTGAAAATAAACCGGATGTTTTAATGTTGTATCAGTGTCTGACTTCCCGTCCCGCTTATTCTTTTCTGTGCTAAATTGATGCGTTGTGCTCCGGCGCGGTTGCACCGCAGACTAGATCCCGTTGTTAAAGTTACAGAACACTCGCGCATAAGCGCTCAAAAGGCGTGGAAAGCAGCACTTTTTTCTGAAAAAAGAAGTCAAGTGTAAACACGGCCTAAGGGTTCATCATTTCAGTACCAGGAATCCAAATCTAAACAGAAACGGTGTATGGAACAAACACAGTGACGAATAAAAGACTCCTGGCCTGAAATCAGCAAGTATTTTAAATGTGAGCCGAACTAAAGCAGCAGATTGTGTTTCTAGATCAGAAAGACATTATTTATTTTTTTTAAATCATTTTAAAGTGCACCGATGTGAAATAATTTAGAATTCTTTCGTCCCCTATTAGCTGCAATAGGAGCCAAAAGGGTTGTTATGACACCAGGCATTTAAACTTGAATGCAATACCAGTAAAAAAAAAAAAAATCAAACATTATGGATACCGTTTTTTAAACCATGGCAACAAAAAAAGAAATCATTGGCAAAAATTGCCAACATTGGGCTATTTTTTGAAGGAACTTAAAAACAACTTAATGTGATGCTGGATCATAACAATATGTTGTTGTTTTCCAACCTGCAACAGAGAATTTGTCTTGTAGTTGTAAAAGTTCTGCAGGTGAAGGACGCAGAGCAGAGACACACACAGCAGATAAGATCAACTGTGACTTAGGCTGCTTAGACACACAATCCAGCTGCTTCCTGGATGTTTTTGTGGAGCTGTGGACACGTTTAAAAGTTCTGTAGAGTGTAACCTTCACAAAACATATTTAAAAAATAAAGTCAAATTTTTCTGTTTCACATCTTTGTTTTCTCTTCACTTCCTCTCTTTGTTACTCAACCATCTCTACACTTAGGGCTGCTTCGAGTTGAAAACATGACCTTAGATTTGTTGTTGTTGTTTTTAAAATGCTGGTAATTTTCATTATTCCTGAATGTAAAATCAAGAGCATTTAGAGGATATACAGCTATATTTAATACACTTTCATTCAAGTTCAAAGCCATGAGTATTAATTTAATGAATGAATACCAGGGGTGCCTATCAAAAACCTTGATTAAAGGGGGTTATATTACAGTTATTACCTTTATCGAGTCGGCCTCCTCAGCGACTGTGTTGATCTGTTCTTTGTGCTGCTTGTACTCCTGCTCTGCCTTCTCATAGGAGGCCTTGAACTCTGCCATCTGAGCCCGAGCTTCATCGTACTCCACACGCTTTGATGAGATCTTGGAAACAATCTCCTGAAGTTCTTCCTCCTGTAGCAGAGTGGTGACGGCAGCAAATCACACGGAGCACAAAGACTGAAAACATTATACTGACATCAACGTGAAATCGGTGAAGATTTCGCATTTATCCTAAGACATTTCTTCAGGCAATGCTCAAAAGTTTCTCTTAAACTTGTATCCACTGATTTTGAAAAAACGTCTCGCTGCTGTAATGCATTTGTGTTTTATACAAACCAAAGGCTTGAGGTCCTCTGACTGCGGCTCTTCCACATTTTCCAGGTCTGTCAGCTCCAGCTGTAGCTTTGTGGCCTTGTCCTAGAGGAATACACACATTCTCCATGGGCCAGTCTTTCACAGAATCAGGGTAAAACACTAGAAATCTGATATATATATATATATATATATATATATATATAAAAATATCAATCCAGCGGCATTATGTTCATCTCCTTTCCAACATTAAAAGTCATCATTCTATTGTATATTTCTGCATGTTTAAAATAACTGTTTTTTTTATGTTGAGGCAAACAGTAGAAACTTTAAACTGAAAGTTGAGAGGAAGCTACATCAGAGTTTATTTTATTGTTTTACTTTCCACTTTGAAGGCCTCATTATTATATCTGTGAGAATAAAAGTCAGAAGTCTTACTTTGGTTGACTTCTGCTCCAAGTGGGTCCTTTTCAGCAGCCCGTCGTTCTGTTTGATGTCCTCATCTAATCTTCTCATCTGCTGCTGGAAGCGGTTAGCCTGACCCATCTGGTTCTCTATCTCCCGCTGCAAGTGCCTGCAAGAGGGGACGAGAGACACGAGGGGGGAACTGAACAGGACAGTAGAACAGCCTACAACCACACCCTGTTACATTTACCCTGTATGTCTTCAAACATGTAAACATAATGTGATTTCTTTGACAACTTTCTCCATTTTCACAAGCTAAAACACACCAAAAAGTCTACTTTCTCACCCCGACTGGTTTGTCACCACACACCTGCACACTCATTGACAAACTCACCTGATCTCCTCCTCCACATCTCCAGACAGGTAGTTTGCTCTGGTTTGCTCAGCAGTGTAAGTGCGGTTAGTAAAGATCTGGTCTCCATCCTTAGAGAAGGCCTGGGAGCAGTTTTGAGGGGGGTTTCTGCCCTGCATCACTTTACGAGCTTCAGTACGATTCTACACAACCCCACATGCACACACAAACAAACACACAATAAAAATATAAAATTAAAAGTCACGTCAAATGCACCAATTTCTATTGAAGACAAGTTGGTACACAATTTGCAAAAAGTGCTAAATATGAACCGAAAATACAAGCAATTTGGTTGTCTTTATTTGATTATATGTTCAGTATAGAGCTGTCAATGTTAACACATTGTATTAGTTTATACATTGATTGGGACATTACTTAAAAACTGTCACTTGAAAAGGAAGTGAACACCTATGCTAGTATGAAAAAGAGGCACCTGTTGTTGCACTAGGTAAGCCATTTGTTGTCTTTTATATCTCATGTAGTGAACTTGGGGTAAAGATACTCAAGTTGGCATGTGTGGCAAAATCTGGCTTAAATTGTGCAAAGTATGAACATATTTGTCTGAATGATCCTGTGTTTGCATCAACTCACAATGTGATGTGCCACCTCAAATCCTAAATCAACTCTTTGGGATGTGTTGCAACATGTTACTAGCTGCTTTCTTTATGTTTCAATGTGGCACATTTTAAACATCTTACAAAGTCAATATGAACATTTTCAATTTGTGATTAATCATGATTAAGTTCATTGACACTCTTACAGTTCATTTCATTATTATAGGATGCTGCACAGTGTCATGTACAAAAGATCTACATATCTACAGAGGCTTTTGGATACTGAGCATCAGGTTCAAATACATGGTTACATGGCTTGTGTTACTGTTTTTGTACCTTAATGAGTAGAATACTCTCTATATTTCGCTGATCAATCAGGCAGTTGGCCACCACAGGGTCTTCCATTTCTAGAGCTTGAAGCACGGAGGGGTAGTCAGGGTGATTCACAGCCCTGACACAAAGACAAAATAGAACCATAGGAATAGAAGACCATTGTTGATCAAATTCAAACAGGTACCATTGATTGAAAAATGTCAGGCTTTTTAATACTGAGATGCAATACTAGTAAAATACATAATATATTTTTACTGAAACGTGTCCTTTCAGATTTAAATCATAGACTCCACTGTTTTTTTACTTTGATACATGTATTATAACATCAAGCTGTCACAACAGAATAAAGGAGAAAAGTAACCAAAACATTCTCACACCACTCTTGCAGCTTAATGAATTTCTGCACGCTGATGTGTGTTCCACAAACATGGCTGAAAACTATTTGTTGCTTTAATGGATCTATCGTCCTGATAAAGCAAGTAGCAGTGTTAGTTTAACCTTAGTGAAACATTTGATCGTTTCACTTGTAACTAAGTTAAGTATACATTTTTCAGCTATGCTTCAATCATATTTCCTTTTTCAAATCTAAAATTGACTATGAGACTGTAATGCATGTTTCTGTGTATGTTTTGCATGTCCTCACCTTCTTCTTGTATCGTGGAAGTTTTTGAGAAAGGTGCTGGTGATGATGGCAGGTCTACGGCCAGGTGGGAACACTTTGCTCATCAGGCCCTGCAGCACCTTCTCATCCTCGTGGTTGTCACAAGTGAAGGCCAACAGCTGGCTTTTAAGACAGACCTCTACAGCCAGAGCCAGCTCAGGGTCCTTCAGGCTGATAAGGAAACCTGCGAGGGGGGAGTAAGAAAAGCCTTTTGGTCACAGATGTCACTCTAGCTGGTAGGACATAAAAGATGCACAACTAGACATCAAGTCTTACCCAGAGGTCCCCGGGGCCTCTGCTTGAACTTGCCCCTTTTGTGAGCTTCCTCGATGGCGTTTAAGAGTGCAGGCACGTGCTCTCCAAAACGCCTCAGGCGATTAGATCGGCTGCTCTCCATAGTCTGCAGGTTCCTTTTGTTGACCTCGATGGACCTCTGGAGCACATCAAGCTCTCTCCTGAAAACAGAAGGAGGTCGATGTTTTATTATGTTAGAGGCTGTTTCACTTTTTCCACTGTAATTCCACTTTTATCCTAAAGCCCCATCAATGGTCTTTAGTGAGGTCGATTATTTTATTGAAGAATTGTCCACCTACAACTGGAGGACATCAAAAAAAGGTTTACACTAGTCTGAACTTAAAGTCGAGGGAATCCTGTGTTCTTTAATTTATTGAACAATGTGTTCACACGTTGTACCGTTACAAATGATTTCCTCTTCTTGTCCACTAACCCTCAAAATGTGTCGGCTTGTCTTCTGAACTTACTGCGAGGCACAGCAACACCTTGAACCAATTTGTGGATATGCATGTGTGATTGATATTGATTGTCATTGCCCAGTCTCTTTTGTTCTTACCTCATCTTTCCTTGTTCTTCCTTGGCACGGCTGCTGGCGTGACTGTATTGGTCAATCTGCTGGCCCAGTGTGGAGATGTGGTGTGTCAGGTTCTCCAGCTCAGCCTGGATCTTCTGCACACGCTCAGTCCTGGCCTGGCTCTCTGCTCCTGTCGTCTGACTGATACTATAGGTATGTAAAAAAGAATGACTGTACTACAAATATTTGAAGAAGTACTAAAAGCACAGGAGAGTCAAGAAAAAAAACGAATGGAGCTCATTAGATGTTATAATAAGATGACGACGCACCTTAGCTTTAGATCATTTAACCTTGAGGACAGTTGGACCTTGTCCTTTTCCAGGTCCCTCAGGTTAGCCTTACATCTGTGGACAGTGACCTAGCTCAGAGGAATTCAACATGAGAAACACGTGTTAGCATCATTTTAGAGAACAAGCATCCTAAAAAAGATCATCTTCAATTAAAAATACATAAAAGGTGAGTTGAGATGTATTCAATATATAATTAATTAATACAAATTATTGTCATTGTGTTAAATGATTATTATTTATGTATTGTAAACCCTCTTAAATGTTCAGAACCACAAATTTGTCCAATACATCTGATAACCCTTGTAGCTGTTGACACCATTCAGTAGTGTAAACAAAGCCTCATATGCCACTGGACATTGTATCAGAGTTAACTTATCTAAAAATGTCACATCTCTCCACTGAGTTCCCTTGGCCAACATTACTTAACTTAAAATCCCTTTTATGAAAGTTACAGTTAAAGTTTATGTCATTAATCACAGCCTGAGTAATGCATTGTCAGAAGTCTGACCTCGCTGCCGTTCAGGCGGGTGTTTTGTCGCTGGACCTCGGCCTTGAGCTCAGAACTTTTCGGCTGTAGCTCTTGGACTTGCTGAGTGATTCCCTCCAACTGTTCCTGGATCTGCTTGTGCTTCTCCTCAGCCTCCTTGACCTTTTTCTGCATTATAACATTCAAACAGAGCAGAGGAGTGCAGAGGTTTAAGGGAAGGGGCACAAAAGAGAGCTAATCATAGACAAATGCGAAGAGGTGGTGTGAGCAAACACTTGAATGCATTATTGAGTTTTATACTTTTGATTTCATGGTTAATATGCCACAGGTATCTTACCTTCCATTCATCCACCTTCTGGTCATATTTCTCTGTATCACGCCGGTCTGACTGCAGCTTCTCCTTCATGGGTTTTGTATCCTTCTCCAACTCAGCAACCTGCAATTTGTAAGAGCCACGGTTGATATCTGGAGTACTGATCTTCTAAGTAAGTGCGGCACAGCTCCAGTTAAATTGGGACATGAGGACATGGGTGAAAAAGGTTGGGACAAAACAAAGGCAGAACAAAAAGGGGGAAAGAAAGGTCCTTACCAAAGCCCACGCCATTTGCTTCTGCAGCTCCTCCAGCTTGGTTTGCATTTCATCTAGTGAAGCCAGGCTATTATAACGTTCCTCCTTCTCCAGGTACTTCCTCTTCAAGTCTTTCAAGCACTGAAACAGTCATACATTCAACACATTTGGTAGGATATATTCAGGTGATGATATTTATGTCACGCAACTCATGCCAACTGATGAGATTGATATTCATGTCATAATGCATCATGCGCTTCTCTGCTTCGCTACTCATTGGTTGATACCTTTAAAAAGTCTAATTACACAGAGCATTGACATATAGGCAAAAAACTGTCATTATCGTGTCAGACTCTGTCGCTTTGCCGGCTATTTTCGCATTCGCAAGACACCCTTACACACTGTAAGTGACATATGTGAACAAGCAACTCGGTTACATTTCAGGGCCAGGCTGTCCTGATTCTTATTTGTTACATTTCCAGTAGAGCATGTCAGAAAACGACATATGACACTGGTTTACACTGGTTCTCTAGATCCTTGCGTATGTTGTACTTAGTCCCAGGTGTGCGTGGCTTTAGAAGAAAGCGTCTGCTTATTGAGTTGTAGGTTTAAGTGAATCAAAACAGAAAATGTATGACCTGGAAGAAAATGAGTAAGAAAAAAACTGAATTTTGAGTCATGTAGAGGCGAGCAGAGATGTAAACTTCTCTTAATACTGAATTGATGAGCTCATTTAGCTCACACAATACTTTGCTGAACTACAGATGACGTTTATATTTCTAGCAAACCGATTCTTACTTCACTATGTTGCTGAACTTTTTCCTCTGTGACATGCTTGGTGGCTTTGATGTAGACATAGTCCTCTCGCATCTGCTCAAGTTGGGTAGCCTTCATAAAAAACTGCATGAGGAATGGAACAAAAAATCAGAGTGTGTAAGAAGAAGATCGGTTGTAATTCAAAATACACAAAGCAACATACAAATGTGAAAAAATATGAAGTCACATTTAATGACCTTATATTTATCGCCCTCTCCTTTGGAGTGCAGGAAGTATTTGCTCATCTCTTGTGTGAGAACAGACACAGGATTGTTGACCTTTAAGAGAAAACAGTGAAACAAACGTATCACACAGGATTACATTTTGTTACAGCACGGTTCAACCTTTGCTGTTGTTTGCAAGACTTGCATAGCCCATACCTGTATATTAAAATTGTCCAGGATGGACAGGAGCTCCTCCTTTTTGTTTGAGACAAGTTGACCTGAGTGAAAAAGAAACATGTTTATCAATCCTTTGCGTTTTTGTCCCGCTCGTCGGTTTCTATTTACTTCACAGTCTTTACCTGATTTGGCTCTGAGTTTATAAGTTCTCAATCCTTCTCGTGTTATCCTCAGGTCCAAAATGATGGCTGGACCGTACACTTCAGGTTTGTACGCATCCCTTCCTTTATTACGCAGGGTGATTGACACATCCGCCGAGCTGAGAAAACAGAGTAATATTTTGAACTTTTACCTTCTCGTGAGATACCTAAAAAGATCACAGCTTTGATTTCTTTAGAAGTAAAAAGACAAAAAAGATAAGAAGTAACCAAAAATATTAAATGAGTTATACCTAACTGACAGGCAATGGAAACCTATCCTGTATCAGAATGAGTATAAAACACAAGAACCTGCCATGATACGGTGCAGTGCTAACCTTTCTCCTTGCTTCACAAAACCCTTGAGGGATAATCCTCTGTTTGTGGCCTGTGCATTCCCGCCGAGGGCAACTATGAGAGCCGTCAGAACAGCACTCTTTCCACCTATCATAGAAGCACATAGCACAGGAAGGACGATCAAAATAAGCTAAACAAAAAAGATTACAGAGATCGGGTTACTCCATTCATGACGTAAACATATAGTAAAGACCCATCTTAGATTAACATCATCACATGGTAGAGGTCAAAGCCATTACAAATGATCATCTCAGAGTTTTAAAGGACTAGTTCTGCTAAATGTAAATGCAAAACTTAAAGCTAGTTTCTATCACTGATCGGTTTATTTTATTGCCATCCCCTTGACCTGTTTTCATTCAGTTTTGGATCCGTCACAAGTTCCTTTTTCTGTGTTTAAGTAAATGTTGTAACCCTTGATCAATCCGAAGGCCCTTACTTTTTCAAAATAAAAGCAGGGTTAAATTCAAACAAGTTGAGTACTCTCAGTTTAAGACAGACTTTACAAGCCTAACAATTTTTATTTTTAGATGCGAAATAATGGAATTTCAAACAAGCGATTAAAAACGTGATTAATCGTAATCAACTATTGAAAATTTAGTGATTAATCACAACAATTTACGTGATGTCACCGTTTGTAGTTAGGCTGTTGCATGAATGCTATTGATCAAAAATACTGCTGATCTTTGTGTTGACAAAGGCCATGTGACCTGTCTATTCTGCAGTGTTGCTACCTTTTAGTCTGGCCATTAGATTGTTACAGAGTTATTGGGGGCTCAAGATAGAAATAATTGTAAAAGTATCAGTTATAATAATAAGCACAAACTTTCAGTTCACCTAGTTTCTAAAGTAAGAAACATGTTTAAAAAGAGATACTTCAGTAATGCTCCAATCTCTCTCACACAGATGGTGAAGTAGCATTACTAACTTCCATTATTGCCCACAACAAAGTTGACATTGGGACCAAAGGTGAATGGTCCGAGGTTAGAGTGGCACATGAAGTTCTTCAGAGTGATGCTCTCCACGATCCCTGCATCGCTCACCACCTCACCAGCTTTTGGCATCTAAAGATAAGTTATATATAAGAATCAGGTGTTATTAATTGGGTCTTAAGAATAGGCTGTATTTAATTTTTTTTTTACATCGTACAAACCTGTTCGCTCAGTAGATCATCTTCCTCATCACTGTGATTTACATTACCATCTCCCTTCTCTTCTTCTTCTCCTTCTTCTTCTTCTTCATCTTCGTCCTTCTCCTTTTCCTCAGGTCTTAACCTTTTGTGGGGTTTGTCACTGGCGGAGCTACTTTTCCTTTTGGACATCTTTGCACCCAAACGACTTCTTGAACGAGGAAAATGAAACTGAAAGGAAATGCCGCGTAGCTTAAAAGCCTCAAACATGAGCTGACACCAGGTTTGTTTTTTTTTAGCAGACAAAATGACAGTCACAACTGGGTTTCGTTAAGTGTGTAAGTGCCATGGCTTTAGTGGAATAGTTTGCCGAGAAGAAACCAAAAGAAGTGGCAAAAGTTACGTTAGCTAGTTACGTCAAAACTTAGCCATATCCGGCTAACTAACGCTACATGCTAATCCTTAAAACAACAATTTAGCTGGACGTTTAGCTGCGTTCTGATTCACTTCGGCACCACATATTGCAAGAATTGGCATGTAAAGCTTGTGTGGTGTGACTGCTTACCTTCAGGAGTAAGCGGTAAACACTCACAGGGCTGCAGAACAGCAGTATGGGGAGGACAACAGGACCTCTTCTCGAATTCGCGCCCTGTTTCCTCCTGAAGTCTCGCGTGGATATGCGAGACTGTCATTCCACCGATGAGGGAATTTTAATAAGCTTTTTTAGGCGTTTTTTTTCTCAGTGCCAGCGTCTTTTTTTTCCAGATGTTTTCAACATGGATCGTGTCTTGTACCCACATCCTCTTTGCTCCGTGTCTATTGGGGTAAACAAACTATCTCAAATATAAAACATGCAGTAAAAAAGTAACGGAGCAGTGTCGGTCATATTGTCAACACACTGTTGTCATAGCAACAGGACGGACGTGCAGTGCTTTTATTCTGAGTGCACAAAATGTAGTATCCAACATAAATAAATAAGACATCCAAAAAGTAAGTAATAACCCAAAAAACCTGAAAAATATTTTATTACATGTAACTCTTGAAATAATAAACTCACACCATTTTCAAATTCTTTTTTTTGTTACACAATTCTCCACACAAAATAGTGAAAGTCAAAGTTTCAACACAACTACAGAACACTGTTGGCACCTGACATGTTTCCCAAGGCCAAAAAACGGTTAAGTTTGAACTCAAAGTCAATAGGATGTTCACGTAGGGGCTTGTAGTTCCTCCTCATTGTTGAGCTTAGGTAGGGAATAAGCTCGCAGTTCTCCTCAAACAAGGCCAGCTTCTTTTTGTACTTCTGGCGGGTGTAGGCTGTGCTCTTGTGATTGAAAGCTGTTAAAATATGAGAAACTACTGATAAGTGGGATAATATTTTATTTAAGTAAACATAAATAAAGCACTAAACATCCTAATAATCATCCTTATTAAGTTTTTCCAATTCAACATAATAGTTCTGTTTGATAATGACATCTTCCCTACCTTTCAGATAGAAGGCCACATATTGGAGGGCTGATCTTTGGATACTTAGGAAAGGATACTTTGGTTTTAGACACCCAACAGCTGTCATAGCCTTGATGACTGCAACCCCAAGACCCTGAAAAATACAAAAGCCTTACAGACCTGAAAAACCTATACGTGAATGATGATATTATGAAATATGCACACACAAGATTATCACTGACTACCATGATGTTCTCAGGTGTGTTTTAGTGTCTGACCTGCTCCAGGTAGCCCAGTGTGGGCAGGGAGGTGAGGGGTACAGGCTCACAAAGAGGAGGGACTTTACTTGGCAGCTTTTGGTCGCAGAAGGTTTCAGGAGTCCTTGAAAACAAACCACCTTTACACATTAGACTAGAACATATCATGGCAATATAATGCTGCTATCTTTAATTAAAAGCAGTGGATGTTTAAATACTTTTTATTTGCACAACTGAATACACTTTGCAGGAAAGCATAACTAAACATTACACATTTCTGAAGAATGAATTAAATAGCTCTTCACCTTACGAACTTTTCCTGTTTCTGCTTTGTTTCAAAAATGTAGATCCGTTCTTTGTATTCCACAGCAAACTCCATCTTACCACGAACCAGGGCTTCATACCTACAGAAAAAGAAATGAATATCTAATATGTTTGTTCTATTTGAGCTGGCAAGTAGTGTGTAATTCTTTGGATTCAGTACTGGAGTCGATGATGCCACTTTTTTCTCAGTCTTTGCTTTGAATTCTTAATTTCCTTCATTATTTTCTTGATGTTACCTAAGTGCTTTTAAATTGAGCTTTTAAAGGGCTCTATAATCTAGTGAAAAGGGCATGGTTGAGTGACCGAAATAGTTTTTCCCCCCATAAATGAAAAATAAATTAATATAGAACTAAAGTGAATGTATGCCAAACATGTATCCAAACCACACTGCCCCAGTAAAACACATTAGTTATAAAATGTGATTTGGTTTCTTTAAAATGATCAGATCATTTGAATAGTTCCCAGTCCTCATCATCTTATCTTAATAATATTATTATAAATACATATATATTTATAATAATATTATATATATATTTTAATCCCTTTGTTTTGGATCTTTATGGCTTAGAAAATGTAGTCCTAAGATTTGACTCCAAAAGTCCCCATCCCATCCCATCCCATTTTCTTCCGCTTATCCGAGGTCGGGTCGCGGTGGCAGCAGGCGCGATAAGTCAACCCAGACTTTCCTCTCCCCAGCAACGTTTTCCAGCTCCTCCTGGGGGATTCTGAGGCGTTCCCAGGCTAGACGGGATATTTAATCCCTCCAGCGCATTCTGGGTCTGCCCCGGGGTCTCCTCCCAGTTGGCCGTACCTGGAAAACCTCTAAAGGGAGGCGTCCAGGAGGCATCCTTAGCAGATGCTAGAACCACCTCAACTGGCTCCTTTCGGTGCGGAGGAGCAGCGGCTCTACTCCGAGCTCACCCCGAATGCCCAAGCTCCTCACCCTATCTCTAAGGCTGAGCCCAGCCACCCTCCGGAGGAAGCTCATTTCGGCTGCTTGATCGGCTGCGATCTTATTCTTTCGGTCACTACCCATAGCTCATGACCATAGGTGAGGGTTGAAACGTAGATCGACCAGTAAATCGAGAGCTTTGCCGACCCTAACCAAGCCTGAAAGGCCTCCTTTTTCAGCCTGACGGCTTCCTTCACCGCTGGTGTCCACCAGTGGGTTCTAAGGTTGCCGCCACGACAGGCACCGACGGTCTTCTGGCCGCAACTCCTAGCCGCAGCTTCAACAATGGAGGCTTTGAACATGGACCACTCGGACCCCATGTCCCCAACCTCCACCAGGATGAGGGAGAAGTTCTTCTGGAGGTGGGAGTTGAAGACCCCACGGACAGGGGCCTTTGCCAGATGTTCCCAGTTCACCCGCACTACACGTTTGGGTTTGCCAGGTCTGTCCGGCAGCCTTCCCCGCCATCTGGTCCAACTCACCACCAGTTCAAATCAGAATTCACTTTGGAAATTCAGGAGAACATCTAGTGGGATATAGCTATAGCTCTTTTTGAACTTTTACAGAGATTAATATTTACCTTTGCTTTCCTTCCAGATAAGTGACCGGACAGAAGCCCTTCATTTCAACTTGCTGTGGAAACCTGTTCTTCACCTGAGTCTCTGTTAGCTTTTGTGGCAGCAGGTGGGGTTGTGGGAGAGTGTGTGGGCAGCCAGGAGTCACAAATTGATCCGGACTGGTCAGGAATCTCTATCGAATTAGCACATTATAACATCATTTATATGATACATCCAAGTCAAAAATCGGGTTACCTCTGACCATCAATATATAATGTCTCCTCTAAAGTGCAGATGCAGTACACTGACCTGTAAATGGTCTTCGCCACACATTTTGTAATAGTGTTCCCTGTACTGCACCGCATGAGTTAAAGCTGCAATTTCTGAGCAGTCCACTAGGTGGAGATGTAGAGCCAGGCAGACAGGGCAGTACTGGCCAAACTCTCCAAGTCGATTCTGCAGCTCCGTGGGTGTGACACATAGTCTGTTGATACAAGCTGATTGTCCTGCAAAATTAAGAAAATAAGGGGTAGATATAGACTCTTTCATATCATCCTTTGCATGTTTCACAATTATTTGATTTATTACTCAAATTACCTGTTTTTAACAATACATTTATTTATTAATTATTTTTTTCCCTTTAAAAAAACATTATTTCTCTTCCATTTTTTTGTTTTGGTCATTGTCTTTCATTTCTGTGGATGCTTTTGTAATTTTGCATACTGATATTTAGGGATGGGATTTAATGCACTATAAAGATAAGATGCATCCTTTTAGATGACAGTCTTCAATGGATACAGGGCTTGAAATGTTATTTTTGCTGTGCTGAATACGGATTAAGCGTTCAGTACTTACCTCTTTGTATCCTCTCCAAGAAGTTGTGGATACATTTCATGTTGATGCTAGTCTCCTTTAAAATGTTGTTCCAGATCCACCATTGGCTCTTTGAACCATCCAGCAGGATCAGGTTCTGATATTGTTGCTGGAAGTGTTGCCTCACATGCTCCATCTCCTCCTTGTAACAGGAGTTACGAATGTGGAGGATCTCAGAGCTGTCATGCATAACATGAGGCCTTCATTTGGAGGAGAGAGGATACATTTTATTATAATTTCCTAAAGAAAACAGCTCTTTGACTTATCATTCCTGGAAAACTAAACAGAAGTTCATTTTGACGTTCTCTGACTTGTTAGGCTTCATCTTGTCCAAGAGGCCTCTCTTTAGCACCTCCACTGTGTCCAGCTCCAGCTCAACTGCTGTCATGGGAATGATGCTCTTTGACCTCATCAGCTCTGCCTGCTTTAATGTCTTTGGAAAGCCATCCAACACATACCTGGAATCACAACATAGAGACTATTGTCTTCAGAAGCGAGATAAAAGATCATAGTACTGTATGTACAGATTTCTTGGTAGTCATATATAAGAATGTTATCTTTGTTTTTAGACACAAAAATCACATGGAAGTTACTTACATTTTTTTGAATTATAAATGTATATCAAATACCACCAGCTTACCCTCTGGTGCTGCAGACTGAGCTCATGAGTGCCACCTCCAGACACTGAATGGCAAGTTCATCAGGCACAACAAGTCCCTGGGACAGATATCTTTTCATCTGGACAGCCAGATCAGTGTTCTCCTGTGTATTAAGCACCTCACGCATAACCCCACCAATGGACAGTCGGGCCAAACCATATTTCTTAGCAAACATCTGTGCCACTAGAGAGATAAAGCATGGTGAGAGAACGGAACGCCTCTGAGAAAATGTGAAAGAAAAAAATAAACTTTGTCTTACCAGTGGTTTTCCCAGATTTGGGTGGTCCAAGAATAGCTATTTTAACAGGGAGCAATGCGAAGGGCTTTGGCTGCCCGATATATTTCAAAGGGTTCAGCATAAAAATGCTGCGGTTTTCCTTCGTCGCAAAGAAGTAGATAAACTGATGGAAGATTAGAGGAAATGTCGTATTGAGAGGCCACTGCAGAGGCTGGATCAAGTCAGGCTCTTTAAATAGCTGTGAAAAGGGCAGATGAATGAATTGAAGAATATGTGACAACAACTATGTACAGCGAATCTGAGTTTTGATAAAATAACTAACTTCTTTTGACAAACTTCTTTTGACAAAAGAAGAATTAGAATAAGAGATGGAGTACTAGTATTTAAAATAACTTCCAAAATGTTATTACTGAAAAAGTTCCTATAAATTATTCCTACCTTGATGGGGTCCAAGCAGCCAAAGGCACTGTGGAGCTTGTAGGAAGTGAGCAGCAGCTTATGTGCCAGGCTATATGGGATGGGTTGGCATTTTTGGAAAAGAGACTCTCTATTGGTCAGCAGGGGCTGGATTTTCTTGAGCAGCTGATGCTGCACTATCCAGATTTTGCGGGTTGCACCTACAGACACTTTGGGTATGTTTTGTTCACTCAGGAGCTCCTGATGATGAAAAAGCACAAATCACAACATGATAGTTTAAGATAAGTAAAATATGTAAAGCATGATGGATTATCCACGATGTAATGTTATCTTACATTGTTAATATTATTATTATAATTATGTAAATTTCCCCGTTGTGGGATAAATAAAAGATTATCTTATCTCTTATTCAAGTAAAAATGTTATTTATGCAGCTTTTCAAACTTTCCAAACGTCCCATAAAGCTCCTGTGAGGAATTTTTTGTTTGCATTGATTTAGGCACCCACTTTTCGACAAAGTGGAACATCTTACCCCTCTGCTAATCTTGTCCTCTATGAGGGTATGTTGTGTTATTTTAAAAGTAACTTTTCTTCCTTCCTTTTTGCAGCACATCACTTTTAATCTTTGCTGTGGAATCTTTTTTTTTAAAGGGCTGTGCCTGCAGCATGCTGTTAATCCCTTCATCACACCTTCCCAGCAGCACGAACAGACATTAAAGGTAACTTTACATTTATGTATAATTTTAGTTTGTTTCATAACCTGACAAAAACTCCTCACAGGGGCTTTAAGTACATATCAAATAATAACAGAAGGGATGAAGGTAAAACAACCAAATATGCATGTTTGTTGAGGTTATTGCCTCCATGATGTTTGTGTCTTTGTACCGTCACAGTAATGAAGCCATTTTCATCTGTCAAAAAACGCTCTTCTATCTCAATTTCCAGCCTCTCGGATGCTGCCTCTTCAGTCTCCTCATTCTCTGTGTCTTCATTATCTTCTTCTAAAGGAAACTCTTCTTCCAGCATGGCCTTTATCTCGTCCTCTATGTTACCCCCAGCTTCATCCTCCCCATCATCTTCCTCATCGCTGGGATGTCTGGACTAGTGGGTTTGAGGATAAGAGATAGGATGGATGGTAGGTTAAGCAGTGATAAAAATGGTATGACTTAAAAGCTTTTTTTTTACCTTTGTTATTTCTGCATTGCCGCCTAACTCTTCCATGAGTTCAGCTCTTCTTTGGGCAATTTTTTCTGCCTGTAACAGCGATAACAATATATGTCCACTTACTCACACAGTCTGCAAGACACATAGCTGGAAAAATACTGAAAAATAACATTAGCAAAAAAAAAAATTCTACCAAGTTTAATATACTTACCCGATTCTTTGCACGTAGATCACGAAGGAGGACAAGCTGTGCTTCATTCCTGCGGCAGCGATCACGCCATTTATTTAGGTATGTCGGCAAGAGACGCTTCTGAACATCAGAGACATCCACCGCCATGACCACAACAACATCAGGGAAAAGCTGTTGCTGTACCATGTACTGAACCTCCTCAGGATTACGAGGGAAGCCCTCCAAAATAAAACCTGTTGACCTACAAGGATTAAGTTAGGTCGACAATTATGAGTTTAATGACTTTGAATCACACATGTGAGCAATTTTTATTAAAAAAAGATGACTATATAACAAACATATAATTAAGAACAGTGAAATCTATGTGTAAATAAGTCTAAACATGTTTGTATGTGAGCCTGGCATTTAAGAGGTGAAAGGGCAAAAAACCTGAGAGATTAAATATACTTGTTGGCTTTCTTACTGAGAGTAATACGAGAGGTTTGACACATGTCATGAGTCTGTAGGGCAAATGTAAAGTCATCACCGACAGCAGCTAACTTTAGTGTTGATTAAGTAAAAACATTCAACTTGTTCAGATTTGGAGCAGCTGTTATGCCCTTAAAACAGAGAAAGGCGAGTCAAGTCTTTATGCTAAGCTATCAAAGCTTAGCATAAAATACGTAGCTTCATGTACAGATATTAGAGTCACATTAGTCTTCTCATCTAAGTCTCAGCAAGACTGCATATCAGGATGGCTATCCAACATGATAGTCTTTAAAAGAGTAAAAAGAGGTGACAGACGTGTGCATTTTTTCTTGTGTGTTAAACTACCTGTATGGCTCATTTTTCCAAAACGGCTCTAAAACATTATCAAGGATCTCTGGAGGCAGAGGATGTCCATCAGACAGGTAAGCTTTGATGGCATGTTCCTCATCAGTCAGCTCTCCTTCTTGCTGTAGACAAACAAAAGAAAATTCACAATAATGCAGCACTAAAATGTAACAAGTCACCACATTTGAGGTGCTATAATAAATAAAATCCTGCTCCAAAAAGAACATTTACTGAGGCTGACCTCCATGTCATTGATGCTGGCAGAGGGATCCTCACTCTCTGTCTCCTCCTGCCCCGTCTCTTCCCTTATCAGAGCCTCCAAATCCTCAGAAGACCCGTCCATAGTGTCCACTTCATCAGCATAAGGTACTCTTGTCTTTGTCTTGGTCAAGATGAGCATTTGGAGTAGCTCCCTGAACTGAACGTGGAAGAGGCCAAGCTGCTTGGCCAGCCACTCACCCTGAGTGGTCTTACCTGACCCTCTGGCGCCAAGCAAAAATATCCGAAGGGCAGGAGGCTTGAGAAGAAGAAAATCATCAGGGACTTGTTAGGGATGTGTACTTTTCTCACTGTAAATTTGATTTTTTTCATGTCTGCTTGTACCTCAAGAGGCTCATTCTGTGCAACAAATTGTGCAGGGTTCTGCAGGAAAGACTCCCTCGCTTCTGGGCTGGAGAAGTAGAAGGTTTTCTCACGGTACTTGGCTGCAGTTTCTTCCGTACAGGGCCACAGGACATTTTGGTTTTTCAAAGCCACAGGGCAGAAATGATCAGTATCGCCTAATAATCTCTTGGCTGGTGAGTGTCCCTGAATTCCAAGTGAGGAAGGAGATGCCGTTTAACATTCGTTTGTATGATAATTATAAGCGAACAAAGCTGTTAAATGACCCTTCTCTTTAATGTCACATTTATAGTCAATATTTATATTATAAATAGTATTGTAACCTTGTAGTTTAGTCAAGATAAAAAAAACATACTGGGGCCTTAAAGTTAAGAGACACCCTTGTTTACTGACTTCGTCCTCGTCCTCTCCTTCAAAATTATCCATGCTGCCTTCCTCGGTTCTCTCTAGCTCTGCTAAGGCCTCGAAATCCTCAGCTTCTTCATCCACGTCCATCTCTGACAGCTCCCAGGACATGTACTGAAAGGGTTCTGAAGATTGGACATGTAAACAACAATGGATTGAGAGAATTTTTCTTGCCAAGCACAGAGACGTATTTAATGTCACATCATATCAGAAATAATTGAAATTGGACATTATATTATAATGTAGTGGTAAATCACTTTGATGTAGCTTCTCGTTATGAAGGATTTTCTAGTATCTTTGTTGAAGCTTAAAAAAGTGAATTTGCTATACAAATAGAAATATGGATACCTTTCCTTTGAATGAAATAATTAAAAAGATGTTGCCTAACTTTTCATCTTAAACAAAACAGAGCTTTGAGATTTGTGGTGTTGCAAAAATGTCTCGACCATGTTTTACACTCACTCTCGATCTGAAGGACCACCTCCTGAAGCAGGTCCTCAGGGCTTTTGTCACCAATCTCCAGTACTGAGTAGGACACATCTAAATTGGACTTCATTTTCTCCCATTCGGACACAAACTGTTTCAGCTGCAGTTTATAGTCATTCATCTCAGGGCCGTCTGGATAACCCAACTCCCAATGATCAGGTAATGCAACAGCTTGAGCAGAACAGAGGGGAGAGGAGAATATTGAGAGCATTGAAGGTGGAGAGAAAACACTTTCTTCTAGATAATGATGATTTGTTTAAAACAGGTACCAGTTGTAGCTTCAGTTTCCAAGTTCATAAAAATCAAGACTGACGTCAAACTCCGAGATGACTTAGAGAATAATCCAATCGTATCCTTCTCATCTCTAACCATTCATAGAATTGAGACAGAAATTTTGCATTTTTGATCAGGGAAACAAGAATATGCACTGAAATGTCTCACCTTCTTTTTCGTTTATGTCAGGATGTTCAGGATTGGTAGTTTCAGATTGTTCAGGGTTTTCTAAAGGAAAATGTTCATGATTTAAAACTATAACGGTGAAATACTACAGGATCAGTAAATATAGCGTTTTAAAAAATAAAGACTGATTGTACCTTCCATTTCTTCCACAACTGTCTCTAGATTTGTTTGCAGTTCTGCAGCTGTGGCCTTCCCCTCTGGTTCTTGCTCCTTCTGCTTTCTAAAATAAAGATGAATAACTCAAACAAATAAAAAATATATATTTTTAAAAAGTACAATCCATGCACTCTAATTGCATATACTTACAAATCCTGTTTTTGTTTCTGAGATTGTTTGTCCTGCAACCTCTTCCTTACAGCTTCATCCACGCTCTCCTTGTTCTTCTCATAGAATCTCCTCAAAACTGACCAACACATTGAAGTTCAGTGATACAAGATACAAAGACGTTCTAAAAGCAACTTGTGTGTGATGAATTGTTTCTGAGTGTCATACCCTGATTTCCATCACTGTCGCTCAGACAGATAAGGGTGTCAGGCAGGATTTCTGCTTTCTGTAAATCGTTGATTTGTGAATAGTTCTTGGGAAAGTTGTCCAGCACCCATCCAGTCCTGACATCTGAATCAGAGTCAGCCTCCTCAATCTGTAACATCAACAGCACTGCCTTGATGATTTAAAGAAGTTTAAAGTGAACTTAAAGTCAAAAAGTTTATTGTTCGGTTTAAACATAAAAATCTTACAGCAGTCACAATAATATGGATAAAAATGTATTAGGGACTGCATATTAGTTACATATTTATGTATAGTTTATGCAAATATGCTGATAGTTTGTAGGATGAATGAGGTTGGATAAATTCCACTGCAGTTTTCACATTTTGACATACCTCTTTAAAACGCTTCTCCAGTACCTCGGTATACAGGCTCATGGGACTTGTACTCATTTGTTTGGCTTCTTCCAACGCAGTCAGAACCATTGCTTGTACCTCTGGATGATCCTCTGTAACTGAGAACACATTTCATCACAGAGAAAAACATTCACATATACCTGCATATACACACCACATAAACTCTAACACTGATCTCTCAAACAGTTTGACAAAACATGAAAGAGAAAACCATTTGGGATTTGTGCAGTACAGGTAAAGTTTCTGATTTAAATGTTTATCTATCCATGTCAGTTTGTCTCAACGTAGGTTTGGTTCAGGGAGACATCAAGAGAGTAAAGAAAATATTTGAATATTAATGTCTGAAAGTCCTACCGTTGCAAGAACTGGTGTCATCTGATGAAATAAAAAAAATAAAAATATTATAAAAATTAATTCTGAGCATGCCATCTGAAGTTAGAATTTAAAAAAAGTACAAAAACATCCAGAAAGCTTAACTTTCCTGAATTATCTCTCTCCTGCTGCATCTTCTTCTTGATTTGCTCAATAGCGACCTGTGTTGTCTCGTCCTTGATTTGGTCAAGCCTGTCCTGCTCAACCTTTTCCAAAACCGGCAGAACCAGTTTCTCCAAATCAAGCACCAGTGCGTTGTAGTGCTGAGCCAGAAGCTGACATAGTGTGCTCTTCCCTGCCTGTGGAGGTCCAATGATGGCAACTCTGCAAGGAGGCCTGGGCATTGGAGGAAGAAGGTACTGCCGGGGGTTTGCGACAAACTTCTGGTAGGCCTCCTGAGATGACAGGATGTACAGTTTGTCCTGGAAGCTGCAAAGGAATTGAAATCAGTTGGTTGACATTATTTTTTTTACCAGTTTCTATTACTGTTACATAGATACCTACACTTGCTCATGGCCTTCAAAAGATGACTCACCCTACACATAATTCAGGTCGACCAGGAATTACTTTTCCTTCCTTTAGAGCAACAGGGCAAGTTTGGCCCCAGCGGCTTCTTCTCCATCTAAAACCAGGGGCCACTGTCCTGGATGAGGACATGAGTCTTAGCAGATCCTCCTGGAGAAGAGATGGATTCAGAATTTAATAACTTCAATTTTAAATGAGAAGTGGATTCATTGAAGAGGGTATTGCATTAGCATCAATTGTATATACAGCTGTTTGAAATACTGGTTTATATAGAAGTTAATATTGTCATTAAAGGCACACTGTGTCAATATGCTCTGGAAGTTCCTCTTCATCAGTCTGGTGCAGGGGGACTGGAACTGAGACGCACTTCAGCGTCATGGATCCAAGACGAGACATCACAGTCTAGAGTCAAAAGATTCAACAGACCAATAATCATCCTTCAGAACTCAAAACCGCTCATTTATGCTCAAACTAATTATTTCTCGCATTTAAGCAAGCAAAGGACTACTGCTGTTGAAAAATAAAAAGCATACTAAGGTAACAAAATCTTGCTGTGTGTTATATTGAGATTGTTTATAACTTCTGAGTGTTTTTACCGAGTGCAGCTCTCCAGGTGACATGTTTCCATCCAGCTCCAACAAGTAGAGGGGGTTGTGGTTTATCATGTAGTCCTTAAAAAACATGAATTAACTTACAAACAGCTGGCTTACAAAAAAAATAATATATATATATATATATATATATATATATTTACTTGATGGGAAAATGTTTTCAACCCTTAATATTTGAGTAACAGAAGTGAGTTGTCCAGATCAGGCTTTGTTTGTCTGTCTGATCATCTGTTGAAATGTGAACAATAATCTACTTCAGTGTCTCAGAAACACTGGCTGCTTTTTCGAGAAGTCAAAAGCTGGAAGTAAACATTTTTTGGAAAGAATAGCACAGCATTTGTTAAATACCCTTTCAATGTAAACATGCCAGTGGTTTTCTAGGTAAAGATCACGCTTAAACATAAGAGCAAAACCCCTGGCAACACTGATCCAAACAATGATGAAATTTAGCTATGCACTCTGGTTTGTAGTTATTTCAATCCCTCAGGAGAAGAATTTGACAAACTAATAGCACTATTTTACAATCTCAAAAAAAAAAAGAACTTCTAATTCACTGGAGCTCTTGGTAACTGACCTCAAGTGGTCTGAGCATTGTGTCTCTGTACATCTTAATTCTGGGAAAAGCATTTCTCGGCAGGTTCTCAGGTGTCCACACCATCTGGTCAATAATATCCTTTTGGATTTCCTCTTCCCCATTCTGCAAGCAATACAAGGTTTTGATAAGAATGAATCATTGAAAAACAAATGCTAGCTAGAAATAGAAATACATATTAAAAATAAAATACAACCAATCAGAAAGAGCAACTACTCACTGTGTCTTAATAAAACGATGTATCACATGGGTTTGCAGAAAATAACAATAGAAATCTTAAAAAATCCATAATAAAATTACTCGAGCCAAACCTGCTCCTCCTCCTCCTCCTCTTCTTCATCCTTGTTCTCTTTCTTCTTGTTAAAGACCTCCTTCTGCGTCCACTGATCCCTGTTGTACACTTGTCCTGTTTCTGGGTGCTGCTTCAGACCGGACAATCTATTGACCAGATCCTTATCTGGACACTAATAGAAGAATGAGGTGTTCAATTTCAATATAAAACTAATCTCAGACTTCTAAATTGTTTTTAGAAAATAATGTTGACTAATGAAAAATCTACATTAAAAGTAAAAGATAAAAAATATATATATTCTTATATATGTACAACTCTAGAGGTAAATAGAAGTGACCTTGATGTTGATGATGAAATCAGGTGATAGTTTGAGGTTTTTGATCAGCTCAATCTGCTCAGGAATCTTCAAAGATTCATCTGACATGAACGGTAGGCAGCTCAGAACATAACCTGTATCATAACACGTGTCATTATGTAGCCATATAGCCGAGTTATGAATGATAGAATTTTTTGCATACACGATCACCGTGCTGCAGTTGAATTACCATAATGCTCCACATCTGGTGAGTTAAGCCTGGCAAGAATCAGCTGGAGAATTAGGTCTTCTGGTATACTTCTACCCGCAAATAGGATATTTAAGAGCTAGAGAAAGAAAGAGAAAGAATGAAATGCATATTCTTGTAAAACACTTCATATAAAAATGGAAGGTTTAACTTCTTGGCTAAAAACTGAAATTTACCTCCAGGCCTTGCTCTGTTTTATTTTTGATGTGCGTGTTGAGCAGATCTGTATCTGAAATATTATAAATCAAATAGATTTAATAAATGACTCAAGACTCCAAAGTCGGTAACACAGGTGTTGTGCTTACCATCAATTAAAATACACTTCCAGGACTCTGCAAGTTTTTTGGCCAAGGTGGATTTTCCAACACCCTGCAAAAAAAATGATGATGGAAACTTAATATTTAGTAGGCCTACTTTTGTTCAAAATTAAAAAACGTTTGTATTTTTGATACTAATTGTATTCACAATTTTTTTAACAAAATAATGTCATGCTTATTTGCCACACAAACTCCAAGTCAACCCATCACTATGGCAACAGTTTTGGGCATACTGAAGGGAAATTGTAGAGCGAAGACTAAACAGCTGTGGTGCACCTACTCTGCATTGTTTATGGACGTATCTAAAGCTAAGCCCTTGGGAACCATTTCTGATGCTGTGTTTTGTTGTGTTGTGTAATTTACGTGTGTAAATGACAGAGGGGGGAATTACCGGTCTTCCAATGATGATGAAGCAGGTGGGTTTCTCAACAAGACTCTGTTTCTCAGCTTCATCTTCAATGACGTTATCAACTAAACGGTCTGTTGATTAGTAACGCAAAGAAAAGGAGTTAAACACGAACAAAATCAGAGAGCCATAATCCTACATACATTTTAATAGCTAACTTACCGTGGTTTGTCATCCTTATTTTGTCCCTTTTAAATTTTTAACACGGTGTGTTTACGCTACCTTGCCTCACGTATCGCAATCCTACGTTGGGTATGGTTACCATAGCAACTGAAAACTTTAGAAGGGACTTAGTAAAAACTACATTTTTACTTGACATAAACTGTCATGGCAGAACTGCTGTATTTTCTAAATTACAGACAACTTCAAGTACTTATTGAATTTCTTCGAGTGAAAGAGACACGGGTTATAAACGAGCACTGAAATAATATAATATCGCCTTTTCAAGTCAAGGGTTTTGTTTTGACTCTGTGAGCCACCGTATCAGATGACACAAGATCGCGGAAGACTTTCGTGACTGTCACATGACTAAAACAAATTCATGTTGCAGTCACTTTATGCTAGCTGTAATTATAAGGACGTATTGCAATTATATGTAATGTATTTATACGTTTGAAAAGGTTATTTTAACTGGCAAAGGAGATGCATATTATTAGCCTTGGTGGTGATTAGTGTCTGACGAGGATAGCAGGCTAACTCCATGGTGAGTAACATTCATTAGATCTGCTATTGGCCAAAACATGAAGCTTTTGTTGGTAGTATCAATGTGTTCTGTTATGTGTTTTAAGATGTGACGTAGTAAATTTGCTCTTTTCCTCGCAGCTCTCCTGTTATATCTTCTGGACTATTACAGGATTAGAGGGATAAACATGCCTCAAGCAGCTGATCTCATCAGTGGGATGCAGAAGATGGTTCTGTATGAAACCAGAGCCGTAAGTCTATCTGTTGTGTCACTGTGTCACCTTTGACCTTAAATGCGACTGTTCATTACCTCTAGCATCTGCAAGAAGGTGCATATATTTCTACATAACATCACATCTCCATCATGTTAAAGACTCCCATTTGACCCCCTGCTGCATAAACTAAGCCTATTTTTTTTTTTTGGTATCCTTTTTGGTTTCAGAAACAGCTATTTTTTCACACAGGATGGGAGTAGTCATCAGAAAACTATCCATCCTCTGTTGTTCATGCTTACCATTTCTTGTTTAATTTCAGCTGATATACAAAGAGGTGTACTTGCCAACTGCTCTGATAATAAAATAACAAGAAAGGAACAATGTTGAAGCTATTATTTAATTGTTTTGCCGTCCACAGACTTTAAAACAAAATGAGGAAGAGTAGAGAACTTGTGTAGGATGTGGATTTACTTCTGAGTTAACACTAGATGGCAGCAAAATACTACTTGTGATGATATTCTACTTAAGGTATATCCTAGTCTATTTATTTACCTAATTACTTCCATAATGCCAATTATAGGGATTTAAGTCATAAGAAAAGCTTCATTTCGTTGACAAAATAAGCTGTTAGTCTCTAGTTGTGTCTTGTTTATGTTTGGTTTGGTTTAGGTATCAATGTCTGCTCTGGACTGACACGTTCTTGTGCATCATGTTTTGAGTAGCCATAGTTTTTCATAGGTTTTCAATTACTAAGATCATGTGAATCTGTCACCTGTTGTCCAAGATCAATAGGGTAAGGAAGGAAATGTTGTGTCACATGTATTTATCATTATTTCTTATTGAACCTCTGTCTACCCATTTCACTGAGCAGCAGATAAACTGAAAATCTTCCTATTGTGGACAAAGCTAGCTTCCTATATACTTAGAAGTGTGGAACAGGACAAACTTTCTCTAATAGTTGCAGACTGTACTGATACTCAATGTTCCAGTTGTATGTTCCTTAGTGGACAGGAAATCTTTAGCCATTTCACACACCTAGTGTGAGAAAAATAATGACTTTGAAAGAAAGTCTTTTAAGGCTTGTTAAAGCTTAACAAGACACATAATTGAATGTTGCATTTCGATCAGATAAGTACTGGAGCCACATGTAATCTGGGCTGTAGTTACTTCAATTCCAGTGTATGTTCCTAATCAGTTGTATGAAACACACCTTCCTTTAGTTCCTTTTGTGTATAAATTGGCTTCTCTTCCTAATGTCTTCTTTGATGGCTCATTGTGGAGAGAAGAAGTTGCACATTATAGGAAATTTTTTTTCACTTGTAGCGTTCATGCTTTTTCTCTTTCCAGAGATATTTTCTGGTGGGGACCAATCAGGCACAGACCAAACACCGAGTCCTGAAAATTGACCGCACAGAACCCAAGGACCTGGTGATAATCGACGATAAGGCAAGTGCTAAGTTCTGACCAGAGTTAGTACAGTGCTAATGTAGTGTATGCTTATGTAATACAATACAGTACAGTACGCTTGGGGGGAAATTGTACAATCACTCAGCCTGTCCCGAGTGTATTGTGGATGACAGCTTAGCTGATGAGTGCTGCGGTGTGCACCCTCCTTTTCTTCCCCACTGCTCATTACCAGGATCTATGAGCAGGGAGTTGATTTGTTTGTTCATGTTGTGGATGATTATGATGTGTTTGTTATTATGAAGCACCCATGACTAAATATCCATCACCCCACGCTCTCGTTTGAGCAGATATTATACCGACCCTGGGATACCGTGTTGTTTTCTATCTGATTGGCATAGTAGAGTATTTTAAAAACAGGGCGACGAATGCTTGAAAATGGTGTGAAGAAGTGGAGGTGGGCAGATTGAAAGCTGGAAATGCAGCCTCATCTTTCATTGTCTCTCAGTTCATATAGAGAGAAACCTTGCCCACATAATGTTAATATAGGCTGCTATGAACCTCCTCATGTTTCTGGGATTAATAAAGATCGTTCCAGTGAGATGAAGGAGCCACATAATTGGCTATTTTATTCTCCCTCTCTCACTTATTGGATTTTGCAGGATAATGCGTTTCATCCAACAAAAGGGGAATTTCACACATTAAAACCACGGCATATTTAACACATAGTTATCTAATTTTATGTTGCCTCTGATGGGTCGATTTATAAACGCTATGAGAGGGAAGAAGAAGCTTCCCCCTCAGCATGCTAAGGTTGTTGATGTCTTAGCATTTTTTTCTTTTTTTAAATGCATAATACAAATAAAAAAAATCATTCATCTGACATGAACGGCAGTCAGCTCAGAACGTAACCTGAATCATTACGCAATTTGAATAACAATTTGACATTATTGCCTCACTGAGGATCAATGAATACTCTTCTGTTGGAAAATTAGGAAGCATTGATTGGACCTTATTATTAATGCAGAGAAAGGAATTGAGATTGTACAAGTTTTACCCGTTCTGAATTAAGTTTTTAATTAAATAAATCCCCCATTACCAGTAGCTTTTATGTAAGATGTTATTCATGTTGCTGCAAGGTAAAAAGAACCAGATGGGGACTATGCTCACAAATAAATAAACTGAAGCTTGTCACAGCTATATGTGTATGTGCTCTTCATGTGTGTTTGAATTTTTGTCTTTAGCATGTGTACAACCAGCAAGAGGTACGGGATTTACTTGGCCGTCTGGACCTGGGTAACCGCACCAAGATTGGCCAAAAGGGTTCATCAGGCCTGTCCAGAGCTGTGTCAGCGTTTGGCATCGTTGGTGAGTAAAGTTTCTTCACTGTCTTCCTCACTGCCATAGCAAACAACATAGCACATAGTGTTCAAGATATTTTGCCAATCTAATCTCTTCTTCAAAAATAAATCTGAAGATTTATTTGATACTATTAAATACATGGTGTTGAAGAGTGGTTAGATACTCTGTCAAACATGGGTAAAAACATCAGAGAGGGCAGGGGGAAACTTGTTCAATATCTAATATTACACAGATATATCACTGGGCGCCCTCTAGATTACACAGGATGGGTACTGCTGATAGCAATCAGTGTTGAAAGTGTAAGATCGACTTAGGCACATATTTTCATGTGATCTGCTCCCATACCAAGTTATCAAACTTCAGCACCTACAGACCTACATTCAACTAAAGGCATTCGTAGTGTTCGGTCTTCTGGCCTTTAGGATTCTTTAACATCCTCCACCTTAGTAAGCACTCAAGGAAAGTAATTGATGTGGCTGCAAGTCCTTACCTACATTTCTGCTATGCTCATTCTTTTACACAAAAAGAATATGCCCCAGTAACCTGTCTGAGTGATGCATGCAGTTATTGAACACAAATATTATCACACACTGTGCTTGCATCATGTGAGAGTAACCCTAACTACTACTACGTCGTCAACTATCTATCATAAACGATTCAATGGTAATGTGAGATATTCTCATTCTAATTCCCTCTCCTATATTAGATTTGGTCAAAGCACTGAATAACATTCTATCCTATTTGTTGATGTCGGAATTGGTCTCTTATCACACTGTATTTCGTGGGGGGGGAAAGTTGCTCTGTGAGAAAGAAAGTGTACATTTAATTTTAAAGTTAAATGCATTCATCTTGTGAACTTTGAGAGCAAAATATAGAGGCTGTATCTATGAAAACCTTTGGGGGCAACTGTAACCATTCAAGATCCCACCCTGATTTCTAATCTAATATATAGTTAACTATACTGTCAGAGCAACTGTTAATAGTGTTAACGTTAGCTATCTAAGTGGAGTCGGGCAATATTGTCTTAAGTCGGGATCATCGTTACATATAACGTTGGATATTTCATTTTATGTTAACAAACCAACTAAAGTTGCTGCTGTCCTTCAATGTTAATGATACAATTGTTTTTGACTTGTTGACAACCCTGGTGCATTCTGTATAAATCCCTCCGAGGTCTCTGGCCTTTTACCCTAATTTTTACACCTGGTCTCCTGAAAAATGCTTTCAGTAACTTATCAAAATGTTATGTAAGTTGGGCAAATTAGACTATAGCAGGCTGCCACTGTCTATGTAATTAATGGGAAACACTGAGTGTGTATGTTCAGGAAACAGCCAAAGATGTCTCCTCCAGTCACTTTCATCAGGATTGATCTTGAGCTATGAGAAAATATGTGCCACGCCCACTTTCATCAATCAATATAACACTTGAGATTTTGATTAATATTCACCCCCCGAGCATGCTCACCAAATTTTGGTGAAAATATGCCTGCCAATTTTGGGTTACACATGTTTTAGATTATTGGTGCCCCCTATGGGTCAGAGTCAAAATGCTTTGTTATCCCCTTTTCTAGACATGCCATGAACACCTGTACCAAAATCTATGAGGATTGGACGAATCTTGAATGAGTTTTGGCCATTTCTCTCACAAGCTCCGCCTCTGTCGAAGTTTATTGGTCATTATCTTGAAAACTAAATAAGATATCAACAATATTTTACAAAAAGCTTCATCCAATGAGCATCCATAGCATAATGGTACAAATTGGACCCACGGTTTATGAGGAGATGTCAAAAAATGTGATTTTCATAAAATTCGAAACGGCAGAAGATCCAACAATGGCAGACTTTGATGGTCCAAGAGGCCTTTTTTTTTGCAGGACACCATAAGGTGGACCTGTTTGTCAAATTTTAAGTTGATCTGATTCACGGTATGAGGGGCGTGGCCTTTCAATACTAAGGTTTTGTTAATATTTCTATGAAGCTTATACACATCATTTACAGCTATTGTGCCAAGTTTTGTGTATGTACCTTGTTCCATCTCATGGAAATTTGAGTAGCGGCACAAATAATATATGACTAATAATAATACTAATAATGACTTAGATTTATATAGCCTTGAAACCCAAGAAAGCTTTACAAAGTAGGGGGGGGGCGTAATGGGAGACAACAAGAGTCAAACAAATGAAGGAGAAAGGAAGTGGGTGATCAGCTGGGGTGAGTGTTAGATGAGGCTGAATGCTTTGGTGAACAGGTGGTGTTTGAGGAGGTTTTTAAAAATGACCAGAAATGCAGCAGTGCGGATTTTGGCGGGGAGAGAGCTCTGTCACCAAAAGATCGCAGTTTGGTGTTGGGGTGGAGAGCAGGCCTGTGGCTGAGGAGCGCAGCTGTCGGGGCGGGGTGTAGGGATGGAGGAGGTCGGTGAGGTACGGTGGTGCTAGACCATGGAGAGATTTGTAGGTGAGTAGGAGGAGTTTATATTGAATGCGAGACTTGATTGGGAGCCAGTGGAGGTGAATGAGGGTGGGGGTGATGTGCTGCCAGGGCAGCGGAGTTCTGGACATATTGGAGTCTGTTCAGGGCGGTGTTTGATTGCCCGAACAGAACCCCATTGCAGTAGTCCAGACGTGAAGTGATGAAGGCGTGAATGAGTGTCTCTGCGATGGGGTCGGGGAGTGAGGGCCGGAGTCGGGAGATGTTTTTGAGGTGGAAGAAGGCGGATTTGGTGATGGACTTGATGTGGGATTTAAAAGAGAGGGTGGAGTCCATGATGACGCCTAGGTTGCGGACCTCGGGTGAAGGGTGGATGGAGGAGTTGTCCACAGTGAGGAGGAGCTCTCCAACCTTCCTGAGCAGTGCCTTGGGGGCCACAACCATGAGCTCAGTCTTGCTGCTGTTAAGTTTGAGGAGGTTGGAAGACATCCAGGTTTTGATGTCCAAAGGCAGTTGACTAGCGACTGGGGGGGAGCTTAGTGGAAGGAAGGGTGCTAAGGTAGAGTTGTGTGTCATCGGCGTAGGAGTGGAAATTGAGACCATGCTGGCGGATTATCAGACCGAGGGGGAGCGTGTAGATAGTGAAGAGGGCCAAGCACATAACCTTGCGTTACTCCTTGGTTAACTGGGTCTAGGGAATAATACATTAACACACAAAAACAATAGTGTTCTACCCCTTGAGGGCTGGAACTCTAACGATTAAACGTGGAGAGCCATGCTAGCAGGACTGTAGGTATACACTTAAGCAAAGTAGTATTTTGTAGGGGTGAGAATCCCCACGAAACGATATTATTGCAATACTCGAGACACGATACGATTCTATTGCGATTTTGACAATCTTTGTGATATGCTGAGAATTGCGATACAATGTATTGTGCTTTTTAACTGCATATTATGTCCACTACACTAAACTAAATCAAAAACTGGTTTGTCAAATAAGAAAAAAATGTCAGTCTGTTCATCTCACTTCAGTCTTTTTATTTGTATTTCAGTCTAATTGAACTTTTACATGAATTCTTAACAATGCAACTTGTTTAAAATTAATTTTGCAACCCCTTCAGAAGTTAAAAGTAAAAAAAACATAAATATCCATGAGACGATATAACATTGCCACACAAAATATCAGTGATATGCAAATAAGAATTTGTAATGTTGGCTGTATTAGTTGGATTACTTGTAGTGGCTTTTTTGTCAGCTTATCTGGATCAGCTCAAAATGTTATTCCTTCTGCCTTGACCCATGCTTCACTCTTTCATCAAAGTTCATGAAGTTCATCTGGCAAGTAGATCTTTGGTAATATTGGTTTAACATCACTAAAGTCTTATGGATAATAATGATAATAATACATTTTATTTAAAGGCGCCTTTCAAAGCACTCAAGGTCACCTTTCAAATTATAGACAATAACTGCCAATAGAAAATGTAGTATCAAATCATTCCACTTGTTCTTGACATACTTCTTTCTGCTCCTAGGTTTCTGACTGACTGACTGACTGACTGACTGAGTTAGTAACAATGACATCTTTTAGGCCAAGCTGCCCATGTGGACAGTTGTTCTGGTGATTTGATCTACTTTCCCTTTCGTCCTGTTTGTGCCATTGTATTAATGTTCATCTCTTAAGAATAAGACATGTTAGCATTTGTTAACTTAAATTGCCTAGGCCCCTCTCAGGACGTAATATTAACTCAGCTAGGGTAATTCCCCTTTATTGTTGAGGCTGTAGCTGGGTCGGTCACACTGACACCAACAGGTTTTCCACTGATGGCGAGTGCCTGCTTTATTTACAAGCCGCTATTTGCCAAATTCACAATGTCATAAGGAATAAAGAGCGAGGCAGACGTGGGGTACAGTGTATCCTGAACGCCTCTTGCACATGAGAATGTAATTATTCCTCAGTAGATTTACTGATAGTTCAGAGGGCTTCCGAGATAGTGTAATTTTCTTGTCCCACTCTCTGAATTCAGATTGCGTATTGGTGTTGCTGAAGTATGGCACAGCGGGAGCTTCACATAGACACTCTGTTAGACATGCACAAACACACACTGCTGTAAGGGGGGGAGACTTCGTCCAACATTAGGATTAAAGGCAAAACATTACAGGGGTGTAAATATTGCGCCTTGAAACAACAGTTGGAATAGGGTTTAAGATTAAGATTGAGCTAGGGCTGGGAAATTAATCGAGTTTCAATCTCTAGCGTGATTTTGGCTTCCAACGATCATGAAATTGATCACATCTTCACTCTCCAGAGGCTGCTAACAGCGCACAGGTAGCAGGGCATCTGATTCTTAATGTTTGAATGTACAAAGACTTCTTATTTAGTAGGGAAATGCATCCCTGACTGGGGCTGGGCGATTAATCGAAAATTAATCGAAACCGATATTTGGAACCTCTAACCGACTTAATCTTGCCCATGTCGATTATTTTCCGGTTAGAGTCACGTAACGATACGTCCAATCTGCGACATGGAAGCAATGTCCGTCGTTTGGACACATTTTGTCTTGACCATGGAAAATGGTCAAGACACCACAAAAATGACACAGAACAAAAAGAGGTCAAATGTAAACACTGCGGAAAAACTGTTTGCAAGGAAAGTTATTTATTTTCTACTTTTTTAGAGAAGGGAATTTCTACTTTAAAACTGAAAGCTGCTGTATTACTTTCAAGAGATGCTTTGATTTCAGTTCAAAATATTCAATACATAACCACAAAATAGTTAATCAGATATGCACTCTTCCATTAGAAAACATATCCCAGCATTAATAGGTGAGCATATTTACAGTAGAGACCATGTCGGTGAACTATGAGGAAACAAAGGAAATAATCGTTCATTAATCGTCATCAAGGTAAAATGTTGGATTAATTGTGATATTGATTTGAGGTCATATTGCCCGGCCATATCCCTGACACGTTTTTGCCAACAGAATAGTTCAGTAAATATTGTATAGAAGATATATGTCACTATCAAGTACACTTACATAGGCCTCTGGAGCTACTGGCCTTGATCAGGCAGATATTTCTATCAGTATTCTGACCATTAAAAAAAAAAAAACCCATGCAGTCATACAAGAGTCTATTATATACTGAATGTCGCAGATGTGATCGTGTCTCACCAAGAGCTCAAATCATTTGATATGCTGCATGATGTTTTCTGGGTCAGACTGTGAAATTGTGAGCCTAAATAGAAGGGAATGTGTAGGTGATATAGTGAGTGACACACTAACACTAATGTTCCATCTCCACAATGAGCTGTTTAGACCATTGTGTCATCGTCATGGAGCTGATTTGCACAAACCATAAAGATTGACCTACTTATTAAAATCCTCAAGAGGCTCTATCAGCATTATTTGAATTACTCAGGTTATGCGAGACATAATTGGGGATATAACAAACCTGAATAACATGACATCTCGCTTTGGATAAAAGCGTCTGCTAAGGAAATTGTAGAATTAATAAGAAGCTAAACTGTATATGTTCACTCTGAAAAGTTTTTAAAAAATGTGTGTTTTTTACTTGATAGGGTTTGTACGTTTCCTGGAGGGGTACTACATTGTGTTGATCACCAAGCGTAGAAAGATGGCTGACATCGGAGGACACTCCATCTACAAAATAGAGGACACAAGCATGATCTACATCCCCAATGACTCGGTCAGGGTTACACACCCTGATGAAGCAAGGTACTGTTTTGTTTTCGTTCAAGAACTCTGCGGATCATTCGAAAAAATATTTTGAGACAAACAAGAAGAGGGGTATAGGGTCAGAACATAATGTAGGCTTATTGGACAAGAGACAAGGATATATTGGAGAGGAGTTAAAAAAATATCCATAGTTGTTAGTCTAATGGCAGTTTATCATGCCTAAAAAAACAGCAGAGAATAGTCAGAACTTTAATGACAGCAACAGCCAGTGACAATACAAACATTGAACAAAATGACAAAGTCTATTTTAAGTTGTTGAAGAGTTGTTGGTTTAAATGAGAAAAGCCATTACTTACAAAACTCCATGGGAAGTAATTAAGAAATAGAACTTGTAAGGTTACTTAAAATATGAAGTTTGAACTGTTTAGAAAACAAAGCAAACATGAAGTAAAGATGCATGAATAAATACACTTACAGATTGGTTTATAGGGGTTTATAACATTATTGCTAATCAAACAAGCACAATTTTTTCATCACTGACTCTATGTAGTCTACAGTAGAGACAAAGACTGACATATCTAACGGTTAATAATTAATGAATACTTTCCCTTCATAGATTACTTTTTTTTTTCCTGAGTGTTGGACTTATTAATTTTCTGCTCTTTTAGATATGTTCGCATCTTTCAGAATGTGGACCTGTCCAGCAACTTCTACTTCAGGTAAGATGAAGTCCATATTCTGTCACAAAATATAAATATAAAAAAATGTTTTTTTGGAAATGAAAAATATGCATTAGATTTATCTATATGAGCTGTGAAGATGTTTGCCCTCCAGTACTCTGGTATTGTGTAACTTAGAGTATATAAGTATATATATACTATTATTCTTTTCAACCAGTTTAAATAAATCTCAGAACCCCCAAAAACATGTCTTTGAAGTTTCTTGATCAAAATCCGCAATGATCCTCTATTTGATCATACTTATAAACCCCTCTATTTCAGCCTGGCTCAGAACAGGCTGTTTCTGTGTCTGTACCTTTAAATGCAAATGAGCTGTGTCTGACCATGCCCCTCTCTGGAAGGGCTTGGGTTGCTTGAGCTTTCTCGCTCCATGCCCTATTGTTTACGGTGAGAAGGCAGACTCAGAGGGCAGAACAAACACCTAGCTGTGGAAGTGTCATCCCCTGGTGGAGGGGTTACTTCCCTTTGTGATGTCATGAAGGGACAATCTCCAAACGGCCTGTTTGAGCACACATTTTCTGAAGAGTGAAGCAGACAAAAGACAGAGAGGATGGATTTATAATTGGGGGGGTTTGTAGACAGACTAGGGACACATATTAGTATTGAAAAAAAAAAGGTAAAGTGTATTTTGCATAATATGTGACCTTTAACTGTGGATATAATAAAATATCTCCTGTGCCCATGGCTGTTTTTCTATGGGTACAGTTAAATGCTCAGTGTTAGGCTGATGCAAATTAAGAAAAGAGGGGACTTTTTTTTTGAACAGTCATGTCAACAACATTTTAAATAGTTTGCATAAAGCGCTGCACTTTTTTGGTCACAACTCCAAGTCATGTCTGTATGATAAACACTTGAAACTTTCAATTTCACGTATATGCTGAAAGTGCTTATAATTCTATTGCTGCAGTTGTAGCCAAATTTGAAATGCATTATGGGAGAGTACGGGCTGTTCTCCTTTCAAATTTGACTTCTTGTGTGCCCTGCAGCTACAGCTATGACCTGAGCCATTCGCTGCAATACAACCTGACTCTGCTTCAGAGGCCTTATGAACTGTGGTCATCACCAGCGTCCTCTGCTGAGGAGGAGGAGGAGCAGGAGGAGGAGGTGCACAAGCAGAGCAAGCAGGACAGCTTTGACATCTTTGAAGAGGAGGGTTTGCCAACACAAGGTGAGCGCAGGTGAAAGGGAAGGGGCGGAGCATTGGTTAGGGTTGCTTCCTCCAAGAATAGCTAGAATGTAGCAATGAGCTTGAGTTGATCTTTAGGTGAATATTGCACAAACAGTGCAGTTTTATTTATAGCCCTAAGAAAATTAAAACCAGTTGACGAGATATCCAAAAGAGTTCCCTCATGATTTAACACTGGCTGTGGAACTACTTCAAATGAAGGTTGAAGTTCCTAAACTTCCATGTCTTTGTAAACTGATTATATTACTCTCAAATAATTGCCATAGAACCAATACAGTGTTAAAACACAGAAAAACAGAAACATTTCAACAGCCATTGGTGTGTTGTAATATCCTAGCAAATGCTTATTTCAAATGTTTCCAAGAATGCCTCTGTTCCACTTAGCCTACGTCACCTCAGCCCTTTTTTTTTTTTTTTTCCATTTCTTGTTAACCAACTGACAATTGGACCTGACACTGTGAAATAATCCAGAGGTTTAACGTGTTCCTTCCTCTCTGCCACAGTGGTTTATGGCCTCCAGAACGAGCCGTACTACAAGTACGTGTGGAACGGTAAGCTGCTGGAACGAGTCAAGGACACGGTGCATCACGACTGGCTTATGTATATCATCCATGGCTTTTGTGGCCAGTCCAGTATCCTTTGAGCATTGTCACATCAGTTATGTTTGTCTTGTTCTACAGAAATGTGTGGCTGTTCTGTTGTTTTAGTTTATGTTACTATTTGTGTTATTTCTAAAGCATTTTGTTTTTTTTGTTTTTCTTAAAGGGAAATAAAGGGCCATAAAATTTATAGACTTTCTTCAGTGGTGCCTTAAGAAGTGGAGTGGTCTTTTTTTATGTGGCAGAGGATATTCTTCCTCTGTTATAAACAGTGACATGTAAGACTCCTTTTGAATATTTAAGTGCGTAGGAGCCAATTGGAGACAAAGTAGGGACGAGGGAGCGTCCTCCCTTCACCATCCTTGGAAAAAAAGCTTACCAGCTGACCACAGATATTGTCATTCAATCATTGGTGTGAATCAGAGGGGATTTAGAAGTGGTTAGTCCCTATGGAGACTGAAAAACGAATGGATATACTCCGTATACCTGCGTATATCCTGCACTACACCACTTACTCTCTTGCCAGGAGGTAATGTGTGTCAACAACAATTGAATTGAATGTGCCAGTAAAAGACACCTTTTTTCTCTCTCACAATGACCTGCTGTTGGCACACCCCCTCATCTCTCAGCCTCAGCACCACTTGTTGAACTGTGCGCCGCCTCTAGCAAAGCACGTGGATTACACTGTGAGCCAGATTGTGTGATTAACCACCAAAGTACCGAAGCAATTTGTGTTTGTTGTTAGGGCTCTAGCGAAACAAGTATTACGGAAATGAAGCAGTGGTTATCAGGTATGTAAACACTGCCACTTCCATAATCTCTCCATCTGTTATCTGTAGAGAAAGGAAAAAAAAAAACTGTGCGCACATGGAATCAGATGAAGTACACGTTTTATTTTCTTTTGGGAATAAATACTGATACCTTGTTTGAATATGCACACACATTTTTTCGTTTGGTTTAATTTTTGTTTTGTTGTAACTTTGACTAGACACATACTGCATACCAGGGATTAGTTTTAGGCTCTACATGAATAATTCTCTTAGAAGACTTTGTAGTAATGATGCATGGGCTACCGCTGCAGAGGGACTCGACTAGCACTGAGTAAATAGTCTGATTAATAATGGGGAGAGTCTGCCTCAGGCTCATGTTTCAGATTTCAGTCTAGCTAGTCTCCTTTTCATACATAACATGAAGCCCTGTTCCTCCCTTTATTTTAAATCAGTATTCTTTTCATCAGCTGCAGGCTGTTTTAACTGAGGTGGACTTTACAGTCAGTGTTGCTATTAAGACTGGTGTCTCCCGTCAGCTGGCATGCTGCCACTGTGATATTGTTCGGTGCTTTGAGTTGGCCTTCTGTTTGGTTTTTCTGAGCACATGTTTGTCAAGTAGACAAATGGGTTCAATAAGAGGAGCATCAGGGAAGCGAGTAGATGAAGAGAGAAATGCTAAAGTGGACAAATTAAACACAGGGAATACACTTTGTAAGATTATTTGTTTTTTATTGGAACATTTATAATATTATATGACAACATTTAGATGTCATTTTACCATGTTTTAAACTGATGCTCACAAATCTCTTTATGGTCATTGGTGATGACATAAAATGTCAAGGAAAATACTACAATTCTAATACTTACTTTTTTTTTAAGTTTCCATAGTATTTGTCTGCCTAAACGGAGCATAATGTAGGGGTGTGCCTTACGTCTCATAGCTTCAGGCTCATATATAAAAGAATCAATCAATACATTCAATTTTATTTGTGTTGCATCAAATCAGAGCAAAAGCTACCTCATCTCATTTAACATACAGAGCAGGTCTAGACCATCCTTTTTGTTATATTATTGACAGAGACAAAACTCTAGTCTACTAATGAGCAACAGTGCAGACTTCCTTTTTAGAGGCAAAATCCTCCAGCTGAACCAGAGTCATGGTGAAAGCCTTCTGCCACTATCAGACGGATTGTCACTGAAGGAGAGAGGAAGAGAAAGTAAGAGAGAGGTGGATGAAAACAAACCGACAAAAAGGGCATACAAACAGGATCATAGAGCATTAGTAATGTAGCTTAAGTTTCAGGAAATCACAGATAACACTCAATTTGTAACATGAGTTACACCTCGGACTGCTTCACCTCTAATTTCCTGTAGTTTTAAATCAAATATACAACGTTTTTTTTTTTTACAGATATATACTTTCAAGTTGATTTTATTTTTATTTTTTATTGAACCTTTATTTAACCAGGTTGGTTCCATTTAGATTAAAAACCTTCTTTTTGAAGGGAGACATTGCCAAGACGGGCTGCAGCAAAAACACAAAGTTACAGATGGAAATACAAAGAGAGACACAGTCCAATTTACAAAACACTACATTTTGGATTAAAATAGAACCATCTATGAGTCAAATTTGGGAGTCAGTTGTTCAAACAGTCGAGCTAAAACATCGAAATCCTATAGAATTTGCTTCCATGTCTTTCATTTTAGATTTAAAAACATTTAAGGACACCAGCTTCTTGAGCTTTAAGTCATTCTGCAACAGATTCCAGGCTGAGGGTGCAGAATACCCAAAAGCCCTTTTCCCAATTACTGTTTGAGTGTTAGGGACAGAGAGCATAAAGAGTTCCTGAGGACGCAAAGAATACTGTCCGGTATGAAAACACATAGATAGAGAGGAAGCAGACCAAGAATTGCCAAGAATTAGAATAGTACAGTAATCATTGTGTTTTTCACATGCCGCATACTCCATTTAGTTTGAGAGCTACGTTACAGATCCTTATCTTAAAGGGGCTATATGTAACTTTTTACATGTATAATCGTTTTTTATCGGCCATTAATAAGCAAACGGTTAACTGATGTGAAAAAGTAGATGTTCACTGTCTATCTGTGTTGCGTGCATAAAAAGTTTCCCCGGGTCATATTTTCCGCGAAAGCTCCAGGAAGTGACATTTTATGCACGTTCTCACCGTCCTCCTCACTCCGCTCCGCTTACAGAGATCAACAGTACAAACTCATCACACACTCCCAGTCTTCACCTGCACAGCCAGAGGCCGCCTTCCACACACTTCTATCCACCCTAAGAGCTCTCAAAGGCGGACAAACTCATCACACACTCCTGCTCTCAGCCAGTGTCTGCCGAGACTGTCGTTTGTAGGATGGAGAATGAATACAGACACACAGACTCCTTCACAGACTTTCACATGTGTATGACCACTTACCTCCTCTGTAAACATTATGCCGGTAAATATCCAGTGTTTCGAGGCTGATTATGATGCTCGTTTGTGTACGTACGAGCACGTATGACGAGCACGCGTGGGAGAGCGAGCAACAGGTTACTGGTGCGGTTCACCTAACGGCCATGTGGTATCACTACAAACGCAGTATTTCTGAAAGTTACATATAGCTCCTTTAAATTCATGCCGGATACTCACTAAAATCTTGATTCTGCCGAGCTTTCTACTCAGATCCCCTGTTAGTTAATATCATTCAAGGGATTGGGTGAGGGCTTCACAGCAACATAACCTATGCGTGACCCGGAAGCCGACCAACCTAATTGTCATATCATTAAAATGAAAATGTGTTTATTAATAGTTCTTGATTATTTTCCACTAACTTAAAATGTCAAACAGTTTATGTTTTAAGAATGATGTCCTGTACAAGAGCATGGTTAGGGTTTAAAGTGACAGGGTACAAAATATTTATTACAAGTTAAGAACTCTGAGTGTCTGTGTTGACAAACAGTTGGGTGTGTCATATGTTTTATAGTTGTGATTATTCCTTCTTAACCCACCTTCTACAGAGCTTCTGATCTACGGCCGACCGGTTTACATGACCCTCATTGCCAGACGCTCCAGCAAATTTGCCGGGACCCGCTTCCTCAAAAGAGGAGCCAACTGTGAGGTAGCCTACAGGGGGTTGCCTGGGCAACAGTGAAGAATAGATAGTGGAGGCCAGGCTGAGGGCCAACGGGATGATTGAGATGACTCAGGTTGATCACAGGGGGTTAATTTGACCCGCTGCCTCCTCCATGAGTATGCATGAGTGGTCTGTGTGGGAGTGTGGTGGGTGGAGGTACAAACATGGATTTCTTCTTTCTTCTTGGACTGCTGTCCTGAGATTAGGCTGAAACACACATTTAATAGTTTCCTGCTATTTCGTTCAGTGTTCACAAGTAGAGCAGTCTTTGTTTTACAAATGGTTAAAGATATTTTTTCTTGTCAGCTTTTATCACATCAGTCAGGTTTGACTTTTCATAGCAGGACAATTAAATTATGAACATTTATAATGGCTGTGTATGAGCCTGCATGACAAATCTTCCTTCATAAAACAAGCTAAAAATGAATGCTAAACATTGGAGACTTCAGAAAACAATCATTTATTTATTTCCTTTGGAACTTTTTTGTTCAAATCAGATGATCCTTAACAGCAACTTGAATTTGCCCTGTTGTACAGAACCAGCAGGTCTTTCATTTTTTTCTGATTGCTTTCAGAATTTCTTGTGTTGGTTTATTTTGATCAAGTCAATCCGCTGAAAAATAGTGTGTTTTATGAAATTAGCTATAGAACAGGCCCTCTGTTTTTCTGAGTACTTACAGAGCATCAGCTCCTTATCCTTGCAATGAAACTGACTTCAAAGTTTGCTTTTACTTATGTATATTAGTAGTAGCTGTTGGGAAGTTTTTGATCGTATCAGTAGCACCTTATCTACATATGAGGTGCTGGGCGGATCTTAGGAAGCTACAGGCCAAAAGCTTAGTCCACTCACAATAATTCAAGGTAAAGTTATTTTCAGTATGCCACAGATTTTTTTTAATGTATTTTAGATGGTATGTTCCTGCAGCCATGTGCACATGAAACCATATAGGCTGTGAACAGGGTACCCTGTTGGCCATTTAGATGCACCTCTTCTACATATTGACATGAAACAGGTTCAGGTTTTACTAATATGAAGTCTTTGAGTGCCTTAATTTTTTTTTTTTAATTTTAACATCTAAAGTTTTATCCATCCATCGACTGATGACGATCATGTCAGCCAGTTAACTGATAACTCTAACCCTTATTTGTGCTTTTCTCTTTGTTTACCAGGGGGACGTGGCTAATGAGGTCGAGACAGAGCAAATCGTCCATGACGCCTCCGTCATGTCTTTCACCGCGGGAAGTTACTCGTCATACGTCCAGGTGCGAGGTTCTGTCCCACTCTACTGGTCCCAGGACATTTCAACTATGATGCCTAAACCCCCGATACGACGTAAGTTTTCTACTTTGTTGCAAGAATATTTACTTCAAACATACTGTTTTATATTGTAAACATTCAATCATAGAAACAAGGTACCTTAGCTTAGGTAAGTGATGGGCTAGTTCCTGCTTAAGGTACCCAACGCCTGCTGTTTATAATGAAAATCATACAGAGTTAGTAACACTGCTCAAGCTTTGATTGAATATCTTTGTCACATGCTTGCAGTCTCCATACATAGACAGAGTGCAGATGGAAGATACTCTTATATCCTCATTGAATGGTTAGCCAAGCAGTGCCCCAGTGGGGGGGTTTTCTATTTATGTGAATTCATTTGAGCCGCTGTGGGCAACCAGAATCCACCTTATAGGGACAGAAAATAATGTCATTGGAACACTGAATTATAATATAAGATTAGTATTATGTTAGGACATTTCTTCCCATTCACTACTACAGATAGAAAAAAACAAACATGATACAAAATAGGTGAATGCAGGACGACCCCCGTCTTGGTTCTGCGTTCTGTTTCCATTCTCCTGACTCGTTACGAGCTGGACAAAAGAACAAACCCTGAGCCAGAGGGATGTTGATGACGTCTCTTAAACTGATGACATTGGAGACTTCTGGTGTGTGTACACGCAGGATGACACTGTTGCTTTCATTCGTACAATGCCCGTATTCAATCCAAATCCTTTTTCACCCCAGTTTGCCCCTTCATTTATCCTCACATGACATGCCTTGTGTGAGAAAGACACACTGAGCATGTTCTGAAGATCCCTCCCTTGATCCACTCACCTCATCATCCTGCACTCACTTTGATCCTCATAGTCCTTATCTGACATTTAGCTAAATGTTGCCTGATTTGAGCTCCGTCGCTTTAACAACTGTGTGTTTACATGTGACTTGAAACAAATTTGCCGTTGGTATTGGCAAACTTTGTTCACGCTCCCTTTTTATTTACTTAAATTCTCAACTACTAATCTGAGCAGAGAAAACCAAAAAAAGGAACCAAGAAATGATTCATGTTTGGTTGGGAATAAAGTCTGTAATGTCTCTCATGTGCAGCGATTGATACTCCTCATATGTCTATACTGGAGGGCTGTCAAATGATAACAATAATAATTTTTTAATTGTGATTAGTCACTGAATTTCAATAGTGAACCTCGATTAATCACATTTTTAATAGCAAGTTTGTGGTTCCATAATTTAGCATTTAAAACAATTGTTGTGATGCTTTTATTTAGAATTATTGTACTGTCTTAAAGATGGAGGGTACTTTACTTCCTGTTTGAATAGAAACATTTTGAAATAACATAAGGAACTTCCGGTAGACCGAAGGTTAAGAAGTTAAATTAACGACAGAAAAGGGAACTTGTTACGGATCTATAACGGCTAAATAGAACGGTAAATAAAAGCGAAATATTCGATGTCATGAGGTTGATATTAATTTGACTCGTCATCTGAGCTGTCCAGGAGTTTTTTAAACTGAATTGAGACATTCAATGATGCAGCAAGGTCGATCTTTTCCATCACTGTGACTACAGGGAGACGTTATGAAGGCTCACCTACAGTGTGCCTAAAGGGACAAAATAGCATGCTATAAAGAAATAAAAAATAAAATAAGGCATTTATTTGGTACCTTAATTAATCGCTCTGAACTAGTTGATGCTGACATCCTGACAGTACTTAACTGATATCTAGTTTCTTATGTATAGATCTGCAAGAGAGCTAAAATATTTCTCAGAATGTAAAAATATTCTTTGAGATTAAAAGATATTTTTATCTTTTACTTAATATATTTTTTGCTACATAATATAACTAATCTGCTCTGTAAATCTAAACAGTGATTGTTTTTTTTGTAAAGACAGAATCTAAAGGCAGGAAATGAATGTTTAGATGAGTTGATTTTGTTTACATGTCTGTTGGTTTTCCATCGATGCTGATGGAGACCTTGTTTTCACACAGCTAGTTGAATCATTACTTTTTAAACTCTTTGCAACTTCTGGAAAAAACATCCTTGCAAATGTAATTTCTGCCATTTCTAATTTGGTTAGGTCATCACCTTTTTTTTTAAAAGGGTAATGCATACAAAACACCTGCCTGCCCCTTCAGTATTTAATACGTAACCTAATTTGTTTGTGTGCTTTTGCCCTCATCTGTGCTCTGCTGCCAACCAAACATGTACAGTGACACACTTACCCAGAAGTGAGTAAACATAGAAACTATTAAGAATTTCCCCAAAGACTATTTTCCCATCTGCCTAATAACGGAAAACCAATTTAAAAAACACATTAAAAAATGAATGTCGTGTTTACTTTTTGTCTACAACCATCTGGAGTATTGTGAATCTGACATAAAACCCTACTTCCGGTAAAGTTGTAATATTTATCTGATTGTTATTCGAGCTGCATGAATGACACCTATTATACAAATCTAGGTCAGCGACTCTAGGTCAGAGTCAGTTTGAGCTCAGTGTCTGAGTGTAGTGCACCAATTCAAACCATTAGCTCATCTCTACCGCTGCCATCCAGACTGGTTATTACATAAGTGATTACATGTCAGTTTATGACTGCCCTCAAGTGCTCAAATGTCTTTGTTGTGAAGGAAATGACCTTAATGGCTTATCCTACTTCTTTATCATCATCGTCATTATCAGCATCCCCTTCTTTGTGGTACAATGACAATGTTATTGCTCTTTAAGTTGATATAAACTCATACCTGTCCTGAAGCCTGCGGACAAAGTGATGCTGAAATGGTTGTAGAGAGAACGTGCATGAGCTCGTGTCACGTTTGTGTCGTTTTAAAGTGTGACCTGACCCGTTTCCTTTCATCTTTCTTCTGGACGCTTCACTGGGTCGATTTGCCAGCAGGCTGCAGGTGTTTGGCTCCACAGGAGAGGCAAATGGAGGCACTAAATATGATTTTGAGATAAAGAATGACTAGAAGAAAGAAAGAAAATTGGGCGTGAATGCAGGAAATGGGGGATCAATGAGCAGGGGGTCTTTGTTTGCTCAGTGTGTGGCTCAGAGAAGCAAACTGTTCCCATTAAGATAAGTTACCTCATCAACCTACTTTCATACTTTTTTATCTTAGGGAATAAACCAGAGTTTGGGAAAGGAGTTTTTAAGGATTTATTTTCGTTATTAAGAAATCGGTTACATATGTCAGCCTCCATGGGTTATAACGGGGCGCCAGTAGTTCAGTCTGTAGGGACTTGGGTTGGGAATCGTAGGGCCGCCGGTTCCGGCACGGACCAAGTCCGGAAATTGGTCTGGTAGCTGGAGAGGTGCCAGTCCACTTCCTGAGCACTGCAGAGGTGCCCTTGAGCAAGGCACCGAACCCCAAAACTGCTCTGGAGCGCTCACTGTGGGCAGCCCCCTCACTCTGAAACCTCTCCATTAGTGCATGTCCATAGGATCCTGTTTGTGCATGTGTGTGTATTTCGGCTTATGTTTGTGTAGCATGTTCATTAAACACAGAGTAAAACTGAATTTCCCCTCGCGGGATCAATAAAGGATGAATTATTAATTATAAATTAACCCTAATAGTCAGGTGGCTTAGGACCAGATTTGAGAAGAATGGATTAATTCATGTCCAACCGCCTAGGAACCACGGAAAATTATGTAATACATTGCCAAAATTAACATATGTATTTGATCTTGGCACAGATAATCATCTAGTGGTATTCTAATGCATTCCTTGACCCAGAAAATGTATATATTTACACCAAGATTGACTTTCTAAGTGGCTTGGAAGACATATACATATAAGACATATTGGCACTTTACATGGCCGCCATCTTGATGAAGCCATCTTGATGACAAAATCGAAAGCTATGGTGATGGAGAGTATGTGGAAAAAAATGTGGTGCTTTTGTCTGGCGTGTCCCCATAATTTTGCTACAGCTAAATTCTCTTTTCATGGAAGCGGGTACCAGGGATTGATTTTTTTAAACTTAACTTTTGAAATGATTTACCGTCTTTGCGGTTAACTGACAAATGAATCACTTTGAGAACACGTTCATATGGAATGCAATGATGAAATGTATTGGTTTTTACTACTTAAATGACATGTAAACAACCACTGGAACTTCTCTTTCAGTGGACCAAGCTGACCCATATGCTCATGTAGCTGCCCTTCATTTTGACCAGATGCTGCAGCGCTTTGGCTCTCCAATCATCATCCTCAACCTGGTCAAGGTAACACACACACACACACACAAAATAATAATAATTATTATTTTGCCTGTGGAAGCTGATCTATTTGTGTGACTTTTCTTTAAAAGTTCAGCAGCAAAGTAGAGTGACTCGATATGATATATTCGAAACTGAGTAACAGAGAACTTATCTTTATCATACAGCTGTTACACGAGTCATCCATATTCAAAACATGATTCACATTGAAGTTTTAAATCATAAGTTCACGTAAATATTCAGAGTCTGAAGATGAGGAGTGTTGGAGTATTGGACTCTTTAAGCAACACTTAAACCCAGAGTGAATTTATGGATGATTTAGGCTATAGACACACAGTAAGAGCCTTTTAAAGAATACATACATGACATATGGAGCTACAGTAGTGCTTAGATTTTGTTTTCCTGTAAATAGGTCAAAAATAACTACAGTCATTTAGGGTCCTGCTCTTGAAACTTCCATCAAGTTCTTAGAATTAGACGGGGACTGTTGCTGATAGCCTGCGCTATTTTTGGTCCGATTTTTCTTGGATTTGAGCGGTTTTATTTTTCACCTTTCTCGCCATGTCAAAACATTTGATTCAATATTCCGTTGGTTTTTGTTTTAAGTTCTATTTACAATAGATAACAACAAAAAATAAATGATGCAAAAACAGAAGAAATAAGCCGAAATGAATAAAATGTTTATTTTTATTTCTGGCAAATGTTATGATCAAGAAATGGACATAAGCACTGGACATAAGCACTGGAGAGGGTGGTAGCAAGAGATTGATACTGGAAAACTGCCTACCTTTATTTATATATCCTGTATAGAGAGAGGGGGGCGGAGTTGTATTGCCTTATGTACCATATAAAGAGGACGGGCCTCTTTGGGAAAGGGTTACGTAAGCCTCAGATGTGGATGGGTTTTTTTTGGACTGCTCAAGAAAAATAGTCTGTTTGAAGAGTCATTCAACAAGTTGTTATTTAATAGTGCGAGCAGTGGTTACGTAATTTGCGAAGGACTGGATAGATTTGGGAGGTTAGTTGTTTTGTGAAGACTTTTAAAATCACAGGAGACTTTCTCATTCACCGGTGATTACAATCAGTTGAAGTGCTAAATGGCTTATTGATCGTTCTATACATCGCTCTGAAAATACACACTCACACACACTCTCACACACATACACACACATACACACAAACAGAGCAATGATGAACAGGCACACACACTTATGGTTGCTTTTTTGACCTTTTATCCTTCACGTATTGTTGCTGTAAATTCAATACAAATTCAAGTATAAGAAATGGTGAAGATTACATTTTAAAAAGTAATAGAGGTGCTCCGTTCACTTATAAATAAATACACAAAGTGGTCAACAAAAGGTTGCGTGACTTCCTTTGAACATATATTTTTCCTCTTCATCCCTGTGTGCAACACTTTGTACATATTCTTATTAAAGCCAGAGCTTTGCTTTTGCCTTTTCGCTCACACACACACAGACACACTTGGGCACTCAGCCATATACTCTGTAGCTTCAGCTTCCAAGCTCACGTTGTCATTCCCATGGGGAGCCGTGAGGCGAGGGACCAATCGCAGACCTCGGAGGTCCGCACAAGCCGCGGCCATGTGATATGTTCAGACTGCGGGGAGTAAGGGAGGGGGCGCCCTGCTTATACGCTACACCCTCTCACTTATACCAGAAAGAGGAAGGAACTGGTAATTAAGCATGAAATCGTGACAGTCAGTCTCTGCATGGTGGTGCTGGGGTCTGCTTGGTGTTGTAACCCCCAGGACGGGTGTGTGGTTTTGTCATGGGTTGCCTCATTTTTCTTAGTGTTTATCGAAAAGGAAAAAGTAAGAGCGCACATGGCAAAGCATGTGAATCAATTTCTCATGCCAGCAAATAAGGGTACTCCCTAAATACTGTAGCTACTTTTTAATATATAGAATATGATTCATTTCTTTTTTTTTTAGGACAGGATTCACTCATGAAGAAAATCATGTCTTTAATATCAGTAACTAAAAAGCAAAACAAACAAAAGAAAGAGGTGTAAGGATGGAAAGAAAAGCTGAAAAGAATTAATTAAACACACCCATTTACTGTGCAAAATCACCCATCTGAATAATTGGAGCTCATTCCCTCCATTTAAACGTTCACGGCCAGCCCCCTCGTGTTTGTACATGTGCATGTGTGGCTGTTTGATTTCATGTTATAAATTGTGATCTGCAACAGCACCTTTGTACATTAGCAGTGATTATCACTCTGGGCATTGAACCTGTGAACAGAACATGTGCACTTCTCTGAATAAATGTGTTTCTAGTCTTTTATATATGTGCTTAGACAGTGTGAGTGTGTGCACTGTGTGAAAATGTGTTGATAATTTGATGCTGTGTTGCTCTGCTGAATGTTTGTATGGAGACGTGCAGTATCTGCTCAATGATGCATCCAAGCCGATTATCACTGTGGTTGATCAGTCCAAAAAAAAAAAGAAGAAGGCATAATTAGTGGCTGGCTGAATATGCGCATTGAGACATAACATGATGGAGTACAGGTCCAAGAGGCAGACAAAGAGTATGTAAATATGTTTTATTAATTTTCCTTGCAATGAATAATTTGACTCTATGGATTAGGTTTTGATAGCATGTGACAATTTAAGTTACATATTGCCTCTTTAACATTTTGCAAAAATTTACCCAATATCTCCAATGCCCTTCCCAAAGCATTCATTATTCCTAACATGTGCTCATACATTATGATGAAATATTAAACCTTTCCTCAGACAAGAGCATGAATGTATGGGCAGATTGGAACCAAGCCAAACTTCCCAATATCTCCTGAAATCTTACATGGAATGGATGCACCATGGTGCACTCCCAGAACATTTGTAAATCAAGTGACAACCTCTAGAGTTGAAAAATGAAACCAAGGCAGAAGTGCAAAAAATATCCAGCTTCTCTTGTGTCCATATGAGGCTGGCTGCAAAAGCCCCGGAAGTCACAAATAACACCCATATCAAAACTGCTCATTTTTACAGATGAAAGAAATGTGTTTACAGCCTGTTTCAAAAAATAAAATTTTCCTAAATAGTTCACACACTGTACAGGGGATGATTTAAAAAAAAAAAAAGGCTAAGAGTTATGCATAATTAGGGCAGTGGTTGATCTGACTGACAGGTAGTGTTGTAGCTGTTTACCAGGAGGTTTAAAGCCCACCTCAGCTCCATCTCTTTGCCTGTTGCTAGGTTGACTGAAACTTAATGTGGGATAGCATTTCCAAAATGGCGGCCGCCACCGTTGGGCTTCAAAGCTACCCTTCAGCCAATGGGTGTCATCACTGAGTCTACGTCCATGCTTTTTTTTTTTTTTAAATGGTTAATTAGTTTAGTTTGATCTAATTAACAGTCTCATTTTGTGTTCTCTCCTTTAAAAACACAAATCTTTTTTTTGATCGATGGAAAGATGCTTTATAATAATGAAAATAAGAACTTTTCTTGCTTGCTAACTTGCCAGTTTTACTTCAGCAGGGTAATGCTTTAATTTAGCAGTTAAACAATACAACAGTGACTTTGTGTGACATACAGTATGTAGAAAAATTGAAAAAGATTTCCCTCAACCATGCAGCAGTAAGGTCTGTCAGACTTTTTGACTGCAATAGGATTCTTAATGCAAAAGCTATTTTGTGCCTTAGTCCACCTCTTTGCACCTTACAATCTACACATTCCCTGCAGAGCTTCATCTCTTATTATATTTCCCCCATCTATTTCATGTACCCATTCTTATTCATGTTCTAATGCATATGGATCCACTTAATTGTCTCTTGAAGCTTTTATTCTTCTCTGAGGGCACTGTGGATAATACCTGAATGGATCATTGCAAATACATCAAAGAAAACTGCATGTGTCTCATGTATAACTACACAGTATGTGTTTGGATGTCTGTTATAACAGCACACAGAGGCATTAGAATAAGGTTTTGTTAGTTCATGGTCATGCGTTTGATATGCGTGTGTCTCTTCTTCAGAAACGAGAAAAGAGGAAACACGAGAAGATTCTTAGTGAAGAGCTTTACCCGGCTGTGACCAACCTGAATCAGTTCCTCCCTCCAGAAAACTGGATCGACTACATCGCCTGGGACATGGCACGCTACACTAAGAGGTTTGCCTGTGTAGTTAGCTCAGATTCAAAATGGGACATAATGCAGCATGTGCGGCACAAACAGCAGATTACCGTATATGTTAAGCGGTCAAACCACAGAACACTGACTAATGACACAAAAATTTTCTCTACAATAAATTGTAAATTCTATGTGCCACCCAGAAGACCAAAGCTGCTCTCTCTATTGGAAATAATGAGTTGGCTGTGTGAAATGTCTTATTGTACTTTGGCTTTTTGTGTGAAAGCTCTATAAGGTAACCCCAGAACTTGTCCTTAATATGTTTGTGTATGTGACACATTACAAAAGCCAAATATTGTATGTATTGTCAACAATTTAAACTCAGCTACAGATGCAAAAAACACAACATACTACTGCGTCTATTTCTTGAGCAAATACTTCTTTAATCCATTCTCTTTTCTGTATTTTAGTAAGCTGTGCAATGTTCTGGACCGTCTGAGCATGATAGCAGAAAACGTAGTGAAGCGGACAGGTTTCTTCATTAATCGGCCCGACTTCTACTGTCACACCCTCAGACCAGATGACAGGTGAGACACACTTTTAGCTATTGGAAGTGTTGAAATAAGAAGTTAATAAGAGAATGTGCAGCAGTGACGGAAGGAAAAGTGGGGGAAACCATGCAAACCATGCAAACCATGCGCTCGGCCACACCACCATCATCCCTGCATTTGCATATCAGACTTTTTGTCTACTTATGGAAGGCTACATTATAATTTTTTCTGATCATACATATTCAGAATCATACATTTATCGACACTGCCTAATTTCGAAAACCCTCCCGATATAAATTCTTAATGGAAATTATGCCCAATGGCTGCTGCCTCTGTGAGAGTTTCCTGCTAATGAGCTGAGTAGATTGCCGTCCATGCACTTAACGCTTGGCTCTTCCATTGTCGGCGTGTCTTAATCTCTTTCACCCAACATTATGTTTCTGTTACATAACCCAACGACCACACCATAGCCAGTATTCATCACCCTCCATTAGTTAGAACCAATGCATTCTTTGTTCTACACTCCTGCTTCTCACTCAGGCACATGTGCAGTGAAATGCACACAAAACAAAAGTCTCAATCAGCCTTCATGTTCAATAGATGTACTTCAGTGTATATAGTATCTCATATACCAGTCTCTTCTCTCCTAGGACATTTTCATGCTTTGATTATGATCACAGAGGTGTTTTAGTACAAACACCAATGAGATCCAGTTGTTTAAAATCAGCTTTTCCACAACTAGTGTGTTTTTCCTTCGAACCTTTACTCTTATGTTGCAGCTGCTTTTTTTTCAGATGCACTTTAAAATCAAAGTGAGTGATAAGTGAAAGTATCGGACTGAAATGGGAGTAAAGAACTAAAAAGAACAGAAGCTAAAGACAGACATGGACCATGCTCTGTATCTGATAGTTTGACCCGTCCACAAACATCAGAAACCTGAAACCAATGCCATGAAATGATTAGTTCAACATTTTGGCAAAAAAACACTGATTCCCCATTTTTTGCTTTGAGGTGGATGAGAATACCACGCGGTGCCAGTCTTTGACCTGTATGCTTTGTTAAAAACGTTAACCAACTGCCACTTAGCGTAGCATAGCTTTAATAAGAATGAGGTAAATAGCTAGCAGTGATCTGTTAAAAGATTACAAAATGTTGCCTTATCGGCAGCAATAACGCTTCGTCATGAAGGGGGTTTTGTGCAAGACCTAGTGTTGTAGTCAAGACCACACTAACCGAGACAGAGACATACCAGCTCCAAGACTGAGACAAGACCAAGACATTTCGGGATCGAGACCAAGACAAGACCAAGACATTTAGGGATCAAGACAAGACCAAGACATTTAGGGATCAAGACCAAGACATTTAGGGATCAAGACAAGACCAAGACATTTAGGGATCAAGACCAAGACATTTAGGGATCAAGACCAAGACATTTAGGGATCAAGACCAAGACAAGACCAAGACCAAGACCAAGACAAGACAAGACCAAGACATTTAGGAATCGAGACCAAGACAAGACCAAGACATTTAGGAATCGAGACCAAGACAAGACCAAGACATTTAGGGATCAAGACCAAGACATTTAGGGATCAAGACCAAGACATTTAGGGATCAAGACCAAGACATTTAGGGATCAAGACAAGACCAAGACATTTAGGAATCGAGACCAAGACAAGACCAAGACATTTAGGAATCGAGACCAAGACAAGACCAAGACATTTAGGAATCGAGACCAAGACAAGACCAACACATTTAGGGATCGAGACAGACTCAAGACCAAGGCAGGGCGAGACCAAGACAAGAGCAAGACCATAAATATAACTGAAAAATCCTTAACTTGCGTGCAAGGGGGGCGTGTCATTCACTTAGACCATGACACCAGGAAGTTTGCGGCCGTAACCAGGGGATAAAAAGCGAAATGCTAATGAATTTGAATGATTTGTTCTTTTATAAAGGGGCGTTTGCCTTCTCTGATGTACACCATATAAATCAGGATGGGAAATGTGATCTGTTTGGAAATTGTGAGCCGATGTATTTCACTGTACTTGTGGCTCTAATAGGCCTCACTATGTTTGACTGTCGGCACTATATATGGTACTATATATAAACAGCTCATATCACACCACATGATGCAGGAAAAAGTGAGAAAAAAAGGCCTGAACATTAGCAGGGTTTGCCATGTGCCACTTTAATGCTTTAGTCCGTTTAATGTGTGTTTTTCTCTCAGTTGAATTAAATGATTCATTTTTCTTTTCAGGTGGGGAGATTTAGGTGGACATGTCATAGCCAGTGGACACGTGCAGGTAAGCCTCAAGGCACACAGGTTTAGCTAACCTCTCGTTGTTATTTAGTTTTTTGGAAGGTATCAAATATTAATCTCAAATTAGAGACTCAATTGGAGGTTTTAACATAGGAAAAGGCAAAAAATATGAGTGACGTCTGTCATAAAGGGTACTTAAACCCAATCATTTCCGTTTGATAGGAAACGCCTTTTGTCCATAACGTTTATTGATAAGGAGCTCAGCATTCATAGCATTCTGAAACAACTAGGCATTCGGGTGATAATGAGAGGTTTTTCAGTGTTGTCATGAAAACCCTGAACATGTATACGATGATCTGTTTAGAGTTATCTAAGCTGTTTGCCCTCATTTAATTGCCACCACCTACAGAAGGTATATATACATGTTGTGATGCCACCAATTGCCTCTCAATGTAGGTTTTTTTCTCACTCTGGGAAACAAGTGGTTTCAGTGAGCTTATTGTGTCTTTTGTTGTTGTAGACCGGTGTGTTGCGGACAAACTGCGTGGACTGTCTCGATCGGACCAACACCGCCCAGTTCATGGTGGGAAAGTGTGCCCTGGCCTATCAGCTTTACGCACTGGGAATGATTGACAAGCCCAAACTCCAGTTTGACACTGATTGTGTGAGGTAAAGCAAAAATAAAAACAAAAAAACAAAAAAGGCAAAATTGACACTTTAGGGACATAATTCAACTGTGTGTGTGTGACAGGCTGTTTGAGGAGCTTTATGAGGACCATGGAGACACACTGTCGCTGCAGTACGGCGGCTCCCAGCTGGTCCACAGGGTCAAAACCTACCGCAAGATCGCTCCCTGGACACAACACTCCAAGGACATCATGCAGACACTGTCGCGATACTACAGCAATGCTTTCTCTGGTGAGTTACACAGACACTGACTGCAGAAATGCAGGACAGTATGTGTCGTTTATATCTTATCTTTCAAAACCTGCTTTCCTTTTTCAGTTTATGTCAATGCGGATAGAAAAAACTGTAACAATAGCAACCACGAAAAAGTCATGTAAACAAACAGATGACACACACATCAGCAACTATAACAAGTACTTGATCAAATTTTGCAACCTTAACAACCCATCCCATCCCCATTCCTGTATCCATGTTATAAACAAGTGCGTGCGTGCGTGCGTGCGTGCGTGCGTGCGTGCGTGCGTGCGTGCGTGCGTGCGTGTGTGTGGGGTCCAGTTTGTTATCCGGAAATAAATCTGATCTTTCCAGGTTTTATTCTTAAAATCCTAATTGTTGAAATGTTTTCAATTCCTGTCCTTTCAAAACCTGGTGGACAGAACTGAGGCTTAGATTTCTTCATCTTTTATATCCCATTGCATATATAACATTTTTTAGTTAAAGGGATTTCCATTTGCATTAATCTTTGTATCATTAGAAACCTGGTAGTATTTTTGAATGGTCGTGCATCTCGCCCTCATTCTCCCCCCAAGGCCAGCATGTCGGCGTCAGTGAGGACAAGGAGCCGGGGCGGACTGGTAGTGTCGGTGCTCTCACTGTTTGCCTATGAACACAGACATAGAGTCTGTTTTCTGCCAGGAATTTCCAAGATACCAATTCGCTCTGGAAGAGTTCTCAGAATCAGTTGAGGAAACGGCCTTATGTGTTGAAGTTGTAATATTTACAGTCTATGGTTGAAGTAAATATGTCTGTAAAACTGACCTTAGTGGGAGTGGCCTGCGGTTCTGTGCATTCTGGGATTTGGTGTCTTTCATCCACAAAGGCCAAAAAGACACTTTCTGCCTTTTCTCAGCCAAGAAGGCACCAGCATTTCTACTACATATATGACCCAATGTCAATACAGATTCATGTTTCAATGGCAAAGTATCCCTTTAAGCAATACTTGATCTTGTTGATATGTTACTAAGGAAAGAGTGTGTTTGGACCACCTAACAAGGGTCTCTTCCATGGTTTTATCCTCAGTAAAATGAATGTTTCCTCAGAGGAATTGACAACAGGTGAACTTCTCAATCTGAAGTCACCTTGTATCCACCCTGTCTGAAATCCTGATGGTCAGAGCCCTTCACTGAAAGGCTAACCATACAGTAAGTGCCTCAGAGTAGGGAGTTCCCACCATCCCAGTTGTTTAGACATCTGTAAAACTTTAATATCTGAAACATGGACATCTCCAAATGCTTTAGATAAGAGGATCTTAAATTGTAATACTATTTGTTGGTGGTATAAAAGGAAGAGTTTAAAAATAAAATAGGAGGATGGGGATCACAGTCCATCTTTTAAGATCAGCAGAAATTTTAAACATTATACTGTCATATTTTACCTCATAAGTAATCCAAAATATGTGATACAAAGGTGCCTGGAATAGGCTATTTTTTTTTAAAGATCCTAATAAGATATTGTTGTTAGAAGGAGCTTCAGCTGAGGTCTCATTTCTCAATGCTTGAAAAAGTTGCTGTCGTTTGAACTTCGTTTTGAATGACACCCTTGTAGGTATCTTAATAGGTGTACACAAGTTTTCAGAACACACAAGTACATGTGCCCCATCAAAGGGTAGCATTTGTAGAGCCAGAGATAAAGTAAATCTGGTGTAATAGTGCAGTTCTCTTTGACCTACTTTGTGTGCCTTAATCCCGTATAGTCCGTATATTGTAATGTAGGGCACACACACACAGATCAAATGGCCACAAGTACTAGATACCCCTCCAACTTCAATCTTGGTACCGCAATGACTCAACCCTGTTTCACGATCCGGAATGGTTGAGGAAGAAGTTGGTTCCCCAGTTGCTCACCTGTGCTCCTGTACTCTTACAAAGACATCAAGAGAATATATGAGGGCAAAGAAAAGTAAAAAGCTACAAGAAACTAGTGCCTGATGTCAGCCTGGTACACACAACCATTTTCATCTTCTTATCCATGACTGTATTTCCATGAAATATCTGAGACACAAGCTATTCATGAGCCTTCAGTCACATCTCTCTTGTCACATTGAAATTTATGTTTGGTGGTTTAAGATAAGATAAGATATACTTTATTCATCCCAGCAGGGAAATTTAGGTGTTCCAGCAGCCAGCATACATACAAACACACAACACAACACGTATATACATACATATCCCACCCATACAAAAAAACATGAGCCCACAATATAGTTTGATATATGATATATGCAACTCAGGCTTAAGTTTAAAAGTTTAAATGTCTTCTGTCCTTTCTTAAAGGGGAGTCGTTATAAAGTGCAATTGCAGTAGGTAAAAAAGTATTTATGTTAAAATTAATACGATTATTGCAATTTTAATTTGGCCGAAAACTTTGAATCGTGCCCAAACTATCTTAATCAACATGATCAGATTCAGCAGTACTTTATATTTAGCACTAATATAAAAACACATAGATGTGTAATATTGTTGTTATTTATATTAGATAGTTATTACAGTAAACTTAAACGTGAATGTTGGCATTTTATAATGATCTTGTTAGCATTAGCATTAGCTCAGAGCCTCACTGCCTTTAAGTACACTGTCTTTTTTTTTTAACCAGTGAAGTAATTCAACTAAATCAACATTCTACTAGCGATAGTGGAAAACAATACGTGACTTGAAAAAACGGTCTTTAAAAGTATCAGTTTTTATCTTCTGTATCAGATTTGATACCAATTCTTTTTTTAAACATTCCTAAACTCGTACATGCACCATGTAAGCCTTGCTTCTGTGGTTTTTCACCACCAAGGACTATCTGAAGAAAACACCAAGTCTGTTAAGTTTGTTTTCTTGATCTGAAAAAAATAACCTGGTTTTGCAAATGTCATTCAAGAAGTGTGATAGGCATTTGTTGTTTTCATTTAAACTCATAATCAACATTTTCAGTTTAATTTCTCTACTTAATCCATAGATACAATCCAATCATCCTTCCACAGGGAATTGTGTTAACTTTTGAATCTCTGACAGCTTCTCTCTGACTTACAAACATGAGACCATTGAAAGGAGGGCAAGTGGGATCAAACAAAACATACCTGTTGACAATTCTTCACTGCATGCATTTTATTTAAAAATCATAATAATGTTCACATAATATCCATAACTCTTCTCTCATCATGTATTGAATGAATCTCTGGCTGAAAATGACCAAAATAAAAGTCTTGGTTGCAGACTCTAATAGGAGCCTATTTAGTTTGTAATTATCCAACGTGACTATTGGAGCTGTACACACGGGGCCTCACAGTTGGGGGAAGGATTAAATGGCACCGAACTGGGCATCATGCAAAACACGTGCCACATGCTGAACACACAAACACTCACAGAGATTATCTGAGCATGCTCCCAAAGACAAACACGTTCCAGTGAGGTAGTTCAGAGAGTTGTTACTGGTCAGGTAAAGTGTTTCATGGACTTTCAAATGTAGGTTATAATCAAGAGGGGATTTGAGGGGAGTTTACTTCACTGGTTTTCAGTGGCAGGGACTCCAAGCTGATGAACTTGTAAGCTCACTTAGCCGGACAAAACACTTCCATTTTTCAAATTATATTCAACAGTTAAAATGACAGAGCACAATTTAAAGCACCTGCACATTGAGACACACCCACGTAATGTAGATAGAAATCAACCACAACACAAATAATAAATATTAAAGGCAAAAAATGTATATAACAATAAATACATATTAATCAGGGAAATGCGATGATTCCATGAGGGATTTTCAGATGCTGCAGGAAAACAAAGGGAGATTGGTGACAACAGGACGCATACAAATTTGGTTGATCAAGTGTATTAACATGTATGTATGGAATCTAGGGCTGTCAGCATTATTTAGTTAATCACAATTAATGAAGGTCATAAATGATTGAATCATTTTTTTTTGTGGCGATTAATCGCATGCCCTTTTTGTCCCTTTAGGCGCACCATAGATAAGCCTCCGCAGTGTCTCCCTGTAGTCACAGTGATGGAGTAGAATGTCTCATTTCACTTTAAAAACTTCTTGGCGGCTTATTCGACAAGTCAAAAGTGACATCCTCATGACATCAAACATTTCACACTTTTACCGTTCATTTTAGCTTTTCCTGTGGTTAAGTTAATGTCGTAACCTTCAATATACCAGAAGGGTCTTACTTTATTTCAAAATAAAAGCAGAATTCAAACAGCAAGTAAAGTGCTCTCAGCTCAAGACAGTACAAACATTCAAAATAAAAGCATTACAATTTCTATTTTTAAATACAAAATAATGGAATTTCAAACATGCGATTAATCTGGATTAAACATTTCAATTGTTTGACAGCCCTAATGGGAACATATGTGAACATCAGGAATCTGACTAAAGTCAAGAATTGTTTATCCATGCAGCTGAAGATGAATCATCTGTTGAGAGAGTAGAGGATTTATTGAATCATTGTTTCAACTTAAAGTATTTTTGTATTCTTTCTTGATGCAAAAATTACTCAGATAGACCCTTATGTGTTAAAGAAATCTAAAATGGACAAACCCCTCAACAAATTACTCCCCTCAACCTGCCCTTGGAGCCTAAGTTATGCCTTTAGAATTTCACTTTTTTTTTTTTAAATCTGTGTCCATCTTGCTCCTTTAGATGCTGACAGACAGGACGCCATCAACCTGTTTCTTCAGGTCTACCAGCCGTCTGAGTCCAAGCCGCACCTTTGGGAGCTGCCCACTGACTTCTATCTGCACCAGAGAAACTCCATGGCGCTCCCCCAAGACAGACGCAGGTAAACACACACACACACACAAACACACAAACACACAAACACACAAACACACAAACACACAAACACACAAACACACAAACACACAAACACACACACAAACACACACACAAACACACCGGCACCAAGAAATTGATGTGACTTTAAAACACACACACACACATTCAATACCTCTGTCAGTTGCTCTTGATGATTTGAATGTGTGTTGTGTGTTCGTTTTTGTGTTGATCGAATAGCTCCGTTGGAAGTCGCTCTCACCGATCAGCACTTGTTCTGCTGCCTATAAAGAGTTTCTTTTTTATCAGCTCAGGATGTACACGTCTCCAACTGGTGCTGAGGCTGTTCACGTGTGTATGGATGAACGCTTTCTCTAAATGCTTTTGTGTTCAAATGGCTGCTATTAAACCTCCTTTTTACCTGGGGAAGGGTCACAGATATGTGACCTTGAGGTGTAATTATGTGTTTGGCACTGCTCAGGTTTGTTTGCCACTTCCTGCCCAATACGAGGGCCACATTTCTGCAGCCACTTTTCTGTAAACAGTGGTTTTACGGGGGCATCCTTCGTGGTCCAACATGTCCTGCTATTCATTGCCTACCAATTCAAAGGAGATGGCCGATTTCCAAGCAGACGAGTTATAGTCTTTTAAATGTATGTTATTAAGACTCAGTCGAAAAAATAGAAATGTTTAAAAAAATAAATAAATGCTGTCAAAGATGTTTGGCACCCGGAACTGCCCTACGGTATGTAACAGAGATGTGAGGTCGGATAGAGCTAGTGATACAAACAGGAAATCCTCTGTAGACCAGACAATCTCACTTCAGTTAGGCCTGAGCAGTGTACTCAGAGTCTGGGTCCTTCGATGGATGATACCGCTGGATTGGAACATATTTTACGTGTATCACTCCACCTAAACCAGATTTTCTGAATACAGTCAATGAACCGTACAGCTGACAGTAAATGTCTCACCTAATTAAAGCTGGTACCTCTGAATTATATAACAGACTCTTACTATTTCTGGTTGCATAATGCATTCAAACATACAAATGCATGTCAAGTTGTGGAACTGTTTAAGTTGGAAGAGCATAGACAATAATCTGTTGTAGTTTACTACTTTCACTATTGTATGCTTTTTGTAGAACAGTTTAATATCACAGGCATGCTGATTATCAGTACATCACTCCTCCTGTGTGATATTGTGTAATTTACCTTAGACATGAATATGACATGCTGCTGACAATGGGTTATACAAATATAAGTCTAATTCACTCAACAACATTGTTCAATTTACTGTCAATGTATCATGCATATATGGGGACCAATGGATTGGATTGTTTGTCACATATGTGTGTCATAACGTATCTATCAGGATATCTATCTTTTCTCATTATTCTGACTTTTGTGTTCCATTCTTACTTTTCTCCGCTGTACTGTGTTTCTGCCCATTTGGGTACAAACGCGTGGGAGTTTACGTCTTTGCAAGTTGTTCACTCTTTTTTGTCCTCATGCTTACATAAAAAGTTGACCCAGTTATCTGCTACATGCCACTAGTTTATGTAGCCACAATGGGCAAAGGTAGGTCATCCATTATTCCAAAGAAATTAGCATGAAGTAAACTGAATTCAATTGAGAAAGCCACACACTGGGCTTTTTTTTCTAAAAGTCACCTTAGTAGTGCACCACATGCTGAGTAATTATCAGTGCCTTCACTCAAATGAGTTATATTGAATAAAAGGCTGATGTGTTCAGGAGGCTTACAGTAGGTGGTCCAAACAATCCATTTTCATATCTAGGTTATGTGAAATGATGAGAAATATGATGAAATATGAGAAAGTGTCGACTGCAGAACGTTGAAACAGTCAGTGAAAAGTTTCTGCAAGGTTTTAAAGGTCACATATTCTCCTCCTTTTTCACCCAGTTTAAATAGGTCTCTAAGGTCCCCAAAACATGTGTGACGTTTATCTTTATAAATCCACTCTGATCCTGTATTTTATAAAGCCTATAAACCCCAATATTTAAGCCCTGCTCAGAACAGGCTGTTTCTGTGTGTATAGCTTTAAATGCAAATGAGCTGTGTCTGACCACGCCCCTCTCTTGAAGGGTTTGGTTGGCTCGGGCTTTCTCGCTCCATGTCCTATTGTTTACAGTCAGAAGGCCGACACAGAGGACAGAACAAACACCTAGATGTGAGCGTGCCACCCACCTGGGGGAGGGGATACTGCCCTTTGTGATGTCGTGAAGGGGAAATCTCCAAACAGCCTGTTTGAGCACACATTTTCTGAAAAGTGGAGCAGACAAAAGATGGAGAGGATGGACTTTTAACATAATTGGCGGGTTTCTCGACAGGCTAGAGACACATGTTAGTGTTAGAAAAACATTGTAACGTGTATTTTTCATAATATGTGACAAATACGTTTGTGTCTCTCTGTTTCCAGCTACACTTTATGGTGGTCAAAAGGAATCCTGTCATACCTTCCTGTGCCCTATGATGAAGGTACCCACTCAATATATTCTTTAAAAAAAAAATGTCCTCAACTTGTAACAGGGACATAGAAAAGTGAACAGTGTATGCCTGTTTCTCAGAGATTTATAACTTCCATAACTTTGGTCTGTGGAGTCGTAGGTTTTATGTCAATGCTTAAGACAGTGATTCCAGCTAACTGCTAACATGTAGCATGTTTAGCAGGTATACTGTTGATCACATCATCATTATAGCCTTGCATATAAACAAACTATAATTTCTTGAGAAGAAAAAAAATACAGTTGGAGCTAATAGTAATGTCAGTAGTTTGCATGGATTTAGTCATTTCAAATTACATTTTGACATGGTGGTACAAATGTACTCGGTGGTTATGAAAAGGGACAACAGTTTAACTTTTGTTTACTTGAAAAAAGCCTAAACAGCTTGGCATTGTATTATTCAAACACAAGCAAATTGAACAGTCCTTTCAGCTGCAAACGATTAATTTGAGGCTTTCAGAATATTCCACAGTGGTCATTTTTTTGAATAGTGAAAAAGCATGGAACCCAATGTAAGGTTGTGGCTTATTGCTGTGATTTTAACTGTCTATGTACATTAATTTGAGCTTTATGACTTGGAGGACTATGCTTTATCAGGCAGTGGGTGCGAAGGGAATGCTTGATATCTTTAACCCTTACAGTTGGTCTTTTTTTTTAATGCGCTGACAACATGCGTCTTGTCTTATACTTGTTAAACGTGTAATAATGTCTTGTTAATATTTGGTTTTGCTCGTGACTTCTGTTCTCTTGTGTGGCTGCAGTCCCCTGTGAGGACACCATGAAGAAGGTCAAAGTGAAGAGGGTGAACCGCTTCGATGAGAGCATTGACATCTACACTGAATTCTTCAAACCATATGAACTCACCTCCTTTGATGACACATTCTGCATCGCCATGACTAACTCTGCAAGGTGAACACACAAACATATAAATCCCTGAAGACAATTGGATTCACAATCAAAGATTTTGTTCAAGTTCACTTTTTCTGCAGTGTTGACGTTGCTGAGTTGCCCCAGATTATGACGATTTGAAACACAATATACTGTACCAAAGTTTTTATTATGATGTTGTTATTGGGATGGTGCTGAAGGATCACAGCTAATGGATGTCCTTCTCTTTTTGTGGTCATGAAGGGAATTTATGCCCAAGACGGTCGGAGTGGATCCGAGCCCATTCACGGTCCGCAAACCGGAGGAAACGGGAAAATCAGTGCTTGGGTGAGATCATGTTAGCCTTTGTACATGTGCTTAATAGTGTTTTTTTTATTATCCTCTAATTAAACCAATGTCAGCATGCCCTTGTGCACATCTTTTTACAATATGTTCTCAGTTAACCAAAAACAAGCTTCTGTTCCTGTCTCTCTTGTCTCTGTTGTGTGTGTGTGTGTGTGTGTGTGTGTGTGTGTGTGTGTGTTCATATAATCCGTCGTAAGTGCATATTATTGCAGCACAGCATGACCTCTAATGCACCTCACACGGCCACTCTAATGTTCTGTTTGTATGTTTCAACGTTTTCCTTCAAAGATTGTTCTTTCCTTATGTGGGTCCACATTAACTTTCATGAACCGGTCCTTAGTTTTCTTTGGGTCCACTTCACCCTAATCAATCGACCATTGAGGGTTCATACAGTGTCAGTGCAACTAAAAAGGCGACAGCACACTATGAACATGAGACTGAAGTAGCTCCATTTACGATCTAAATTTACGATCATTTACGATTTAAAATCTAATCAATCCAAAAACCTTTTCCACAGGCATCGTTCTGTATCTATGAACTGCATCTTCATTATTATCCATGAACATCTGTAACATCAATTCTAACTATTACTTTTAGAGATTGCATAAACAACCATTACAAATAACTTGACTACTACCAAAGTACTTTTTGATGATTCTCTTATCAGCTCTTGAAATGGGTCTCCAGATGCTTAAGGCCATCTCTGGGTGAAGTGCAGTGTTCCAGTTGACATTTTGAATGAATCACACAACACAAGGTTTTAATTTAGCCTCCACAGAAAAAAACGTGATAATGGTTTGTGCACCTCCCAGTCACACACATTAGCCCTGAAAAAAACAAAAACATAAAGAGATAATCTGGCTGCCTTTTTTTGTGTGTTTAATTTGAGGTTATTTTTTTTCTTCTTGTTTCCCAGTAGCACTTTGCTAAATGACTGCACGCTGCTCCAGGTGTGATAGAACGACAGTCCAAAATAAATATATAAAAAAAAACCAGCACGTGGACACAAATGTGAACACACAGCACATCTCTACATTCAGTCATTCAAGTTCAATCATTCATCCTTCCTCTGAGTCACCTGCCATTGCCAGCTCACAATAGCAACATGGTGAGCAGAGAAATGCACACAGTCCTCTCTCTTCAGACGTCTTGAAGCTGGAGAATCGGCTGGTTCTCCCTGGTTTTTGTAAATTGTAGTTCTTTCAGATCTCCTTAATCATCTTGTCATGCTTGGTATCAACCCAAGAACAACAAGCCAGGTGTCTGTGATCTCATCAGCTCATAAAATCACTAGTGTCTCTTCACAGACAAAGAAATAAGATATTACTGTATATGTTATGGAACGTTCGGTAACACAGAACTTTAATATTCCAAAGAAAAAGTTTTGTTGCAAGATTGTTCTGACATTACAAAATAAGAGCACCATAAAAGCAACGAGCTGTGATTTGACTGAGAATACCCAGATTATTAGAAAAAGCCTTTTTTTCTTGCTTATAGTAGTTCCTCTTCTAGTATAACCCAGAACTATCATAAAATTACTATTAGGCATTACTTTGAGGTTCGGCTCTCCTCAATATTTCCTCATATAAAACATAATCTTATGGAATTATATCCATCAATCTTTGTTTGTATAGCGCCGCCGCCAATCCATAACTAATGTTATCTCAAAACACTTTACAAAAAGCAGGTAAATTACCTTATTCATTGTTATGTTAAAAAAAGACCCAACGTTAATCCATCAGGAGCACAAAGCTACATTTAGCAAAGTCAAATTGGCAAGAAAAAACTTCCTTATTACAGGTTAAAATGTTGGGCAAAAACAAGGTCCATAATGAACAACCATTTGCAGAAACTGTGCTCAGCTTGAAAATGGGATAGAGGGAGATTTAGAAGAAGGATAAGGACAAACAGAGGGAGCCCAAGAGAGCTCAGGAGCTCCATGGAAAATTGTTCCTGATTACATGAAAGGGAACCTGAGATCTCTGTAGGGACTGGACCCTGGGATTTTAAAGTGGATCTTAATCATGTCTGTGTGATTTAACTTGGTATTGACCTCCACTACAGTCTAAATTGTGGTATCATGTATCTAAGTACGCAACTCTCAGATCCAGTACTGTAATTTATTAGCCCCCAAATAATCACTTGGTTTTCGATTAATCATCATGTGACAAATAACAACATTCTGGTGCTAGTAGAGAATAATTGTTTTCCACCATTATGTGTATTTTTCAAATCAGTATCGAAGGGGTTCTAGGTTTTTGGACAACACTGAAGTCTAGATCCAGAACAAGTATTTGGGATGGAAAAACTTGTATCAGAGCATTTACAACTCTAACACCCTCAAATGAAAAGTAAGACAGCATCTAGCTTTCACAACAGCATTGGTAAGTGGGCACTTACTAGAGCTGTCTATTAAAAACCAAGCTGCAGGGACAATGAGGCACATTCTGGCTCCACTTGCAGAAGCCATCACATGGACTAGGGAGAAGTATGGACTGATGGAGAATATCATTTTATCTCCGGAACGTTCTCAACAGGCAGTGACTCAGCCAGCCTTTTCTTTGCCAGTGTACACTTGAGGAATAAAAAGAGGCACTTCAGTGTGTCCTACAGTTATCAGTCAGGTTTCTTAAGGGAGTAGCAGCCGAAGCATAAAAAGCGCTTTCCTTATCATGTGCTATCTAGTCTTTAAAACACTCTCAATCCCAATCTTATAATAAAAAAAAAAAATCTTATTAAAAATAATGCATGGTGGATGTGTTTGTGTTTTTCTATAGTTTTTTATTTATTGATTCTAGTGGCAGCACTTTTGAGTCCAAGACTAAATTCTCCAAGGGAACAATAAAGTGTATCGTGTTTTATCATGTCATATCGTACCATATTGTATCATGTTATATAGTATCATATCATATCGTATCATATTGCATCGTGTCGTATCGTATCCTATTGTATCGTATTGTGTTGTATCGTATCGCATCATATTGTACCGTATCATATTGTATCGTGTCATATTGCATCATATTGTGTCGTATTGTATCCTATCATCGTACTATATTGTATCGTGTTATATAGTATCATATCGTATCGTGTCGTATGGGATCATATTGTATTGTATCGTATTGCATCATATCGTGTCGTATCATATTGTGTCCTACTGTATCGTATCGCATCATATCGTGTCGTATCATATCGTAATCTTCAATCTACCTGAAGGTCTATACTTTAGTCAAAATAAAAGCAGACTTGAATTCAAACGGCAAGTAAAGTACTCTCATCTTAAGACAGTAAAATGGTAAATCGAACTTGAATAGCGCTTTTCCATCGTTCTGACTACTTAAAGCCCTTGTGCACCGCTGGTCACACCTACCCATGCACACACTGATGGTAGAGGCTGTTATGTAAAGTGTCCATCAGTATTAAATAATCCATTCATAGGCCGCCTAACTATTCTGATTTTTAGATGCGAAATAATGGAATTTCAAGCATGCGATTAAAAATGTGATTATTTGCGATTATCAATTTGATCATGTGACAGGCTTTTTAACTGATTGCATGCTAAGCTATCTGTCAGTGTTCATGTGTTAATTAGTACGTTTTATCATTTCTTTTGGAAGCAACAAGAGCAATAAGGAGGAGACGTTGCTGCAGAGGAAGACAGCAGCCAGCGCACCTCCTCCCCCGAGTGAGGAGGCCATCAGCAGCTCCTCAGAGGACGACTCCGAGGAGGACCGCGACGATGACGGCTCCGTGTCCCAGCGCTCCACCCCAATCAAACTGCTAACAGAGTCCGGGGACAGCAATCGCACACAAGAGGTATGGAAACACTCATGATGAATCCACATGTTAAAAGACAAATATTCAAACCAGGGAAACATGACAAAACTATAAAAAATGAGATTAGATTTGAAATACAAATACAATGTGTGAAGATTAAAATTAAAAACAAAATCTAAATTTGTCTTACTTCATAGCCCTGTTGTTTATTAATATGACACAAAACTGTCTAGATGAGCTCCTCTGAGTCAAGCTTGTGTAATCCCCTTAAGGTACTCTGGAAAATATCATTAAAGTGAATTGTGTCTTGATGTCACTGGCTTGTATTTTTAGGTAACAAAGTATTTCCCATTCCAATTTGAGTGTGTCATACTGATCTTCTGAGTCCCCAAGAAGGAAACAATGGTTTTTCTTGTACGTCAGAAAGAGGAGTCACTGTTTACTTATTTAGACTCACTGGCCCTCACTTATCAATCTGGTGTAGAAACCAGAGCAGATTTGGGTGTAGAAATCATCGTACGACAGAGTCCACGTGGGACCTATGGAACTTGCGTATCTGGCTGATCACGGCGTACGCAAGACCGGGTGTTGATAAGTGTGGCGGCTGGAAACGATCGTCATTTAAATACCACGCCCCTATATATACAGATATAGCCGTCCTCGCTCCCAGAGTTTATGGCATAGAGATACTTAATACGGCAAAGAAGAGAAACGAGATATGACCTGAGTGACACCATAACAGAGAAAAGTAAAGAGGAATAACATTATGTTGTTTGGCAGCCTGAAATGTAGGATTGAAGAGCTTCAGAAGAAATGCGCCTGCATGGAAATCTCAACAGCGTTGTTTTTAAATATAAAAAATATATAACATCCGTGATATGTAACGTACATAATATAGGCTATAATCTAATTTTTTAAAAATACTTTTAGTTTAAAAAACCTGGTCAGACCATACGATTTCTACAATGTAGCCTAGTGTTGTGTCTCCCGGAGCGGACCGGAGGACGCCAGTCGTACCCCACCTGAAATTATCCCAGATCGTGGAGCGAGTGGCTTCCTTCATCAGTCAGCCTCAATATCAGGCACAAGTGGTGCAGGCGAACCTGCATCTGTGTCGGATAACGTCGGCTGCACTAGCAGCTCACCATTTATGAGACTTTAAAAGAGAAGAGAAACCTGAAACGTCCTGCATCACATGAATAAAGTGTTTGATCAAATGCTGTGCAATGTGCACTTCTCATCCGATTAGCCTACTTTCCAAACATAAGAATTTAACACTTACATAAAAGAAGGTCCTTACTCCGTCTTACAGCCCCCTGATTTTTTTATTCGTTATTATGTCACATGTAGTATCTGGCCTCAGGGCGTCTGCTGTGCGCAATTACGCATGTGGCACATCAGCGTATTTATTATTTTAATCTCCGGACATACCGATTAGTTATGATAATGTTGATGTTCTGTATTCTTAAATATTTCATATTTCAGAGGCTAAAAGTTGTATTTAGTATCTCTGGAAGTTTGTCTGTCCTGCTAAAGTAACTGTTTTTAGTTTTTCTGTTTTAATTTGTCTCGGTATTTTCTGCAGTGATATTCCTGTGCGCATGAACGTTTAACATGTATTTACTGAAAGTAGCCTCTCTAATCTTTAATCTTAAAAGTA